>NC_044908.1:66567431-66799931 GCF_001633185.2 Quercus lobata | reverse complement strand
GAATTGCAAGTTGAACGAAATTATTTTCAGCTGCCATACTTCAATGCTCTCTCTTCTCACGCTTTCTCTTCTTAAGAAACTACTATTTCTTTTCTCTCACAATCAGGCCCCGTGATGGTGCTCTGATACCACTTTGTTGTAAACTCTAAAGCATAAAGCAATTCAGGAAAATATCTGAAAATAAAATGTTATTTTATTCTAAATAAACGGTTGGCTTATATAAGCCTTACAAAGAGATAAATCCGGAAACAAACAACCCACGTAAAACAACCAACTTGGTAAATGGCTAATAACGTGGTAAATGGCTAAGGAAATGGTCAAACTCTACCTACATGTCCTAAATAATAGGATTTATTAACTAAATGAACTATTAACTACTTCAAACAACCCCAACAATCACAAAAGAAACCTTTGTACTTGCATATATCTGAGCCTACCCAGGATTTAATAACTCTCCTAGAGGATCTCATGTGATTATGGACTTGAATCTTTGGATTATAGAATAGATCACAGCAAGCCTTTTGTCTGCAAATACCAAAGTTCCATTTTTTTTTTTTTTTTTTTTTAAGGTAAAGGCGGTTGTGCTTGAGAGGCTGTTGGTTTCTGGCAATGGGATGAGCTGAGTATACCGTGAAATTCATTGTTGCAGCCTTTGCTTTGGCTTTTATCTTTGCTATGGCTTCATTGGTTGCTTAGAAATTGATGAAGGAATTTGTATAGTTGCTGGATCTGATGATTCTTTTATGGTATTAATTTGTTTGAAACTCTGCACAATGAATGTAAAAACAAGTTTGAAATGCTAAGACATTGAATAAAAACTTTTACCAACCAGATTTTGATCTTTTTTTTTTTTTTTTGAGGAGAGAGATATAAAAGTAGAGAAAAGTTATATATTTATGCTTGTTTTAAATGGAGGTGGGCTATAGAACTCTAACTTAACCTACTTTAGGTGGGTAAAGTATCAAATTTCAAATCACAAGGAAACAATTTAAATTTCGACCAAACCATAGACGGATAAGTTGTAATTTGCCCAAATAAATATTACTGCTGCTAAGAGGCCAAGAGTCCTGTCTAAGCTATTTTATTAGGAAAATAAAAGTTTGATCTTCCCTCCTCCAGTAAATTTCTAATATTGTTTAGAAATAGTTCTACTACATTTTTAAGAGAAACAAGAGAACATTTGAAAATCTTGTTCCAAAACTTCGTTAAGGGCATTTTTTTTTTTTTTTTAATGTAAAAGGGGCCTTATTGTAAGGGATAAAAATGAATATAAAATAATGGCAAAAAGTACAATTTATATGCTATAAGTTTAGTGAAATATTGATCATTTTAATCCACTAAACATAATTTTTCTAGTCGTTAACTTTGAAAAACGTGGTCATTAAAATCTTTTTCTCTGTTGTTATTTGATAAACATTGTTAACTTTCTTAAAAACAATTTCATTTCACATTTATAACATCAAAAAATAAAATTATTGTTTATTTAAACCAAAAATTATATATATATATATATATATATATATATATAAAATAAAATAATTAAAAAATAAAAAAACATTTTCTTAAACCCTTCCCATACTCCCAAACAATAGATTGCCAATACTAATCAACCAATGTTCGATATAACCAAAAAGCACATACGGCTTGAGCAATTATGTATTTTTATAATTATATTATATATAGATGCCATTTTGAATATGTTTTTTTCCCACTTTGGTAAAGCTTATTTGCAGTTCCGCCTAATATTTGTCTAGCTGAATATATCATGATTTTTGGACAAAGTCGGATCTAGATTCTCAAATCTGATTTTCTAGAATGCCATAGATTTGTGAACTCGTGGCCCAAATGATGTAGTTATGAATGTTCTTTTATATCTTATTCGCTTGTAATGTGCACATTGCATGAGTTTCATAATAACGTTCTTCGTTAGTAAAGGAGAACGCTAGCAATGGGACGTATGAAGTACAATAATAATAAACACTATTATATTATATTAAAAATATTTCATTATTTAGTCATGACTCATGAATTATCAGGTACATTAATTAAATCCAAATTAAAAAAAAAAAAAACTAAAATAACAATAATAATAATAAAAATAGGATAAAATACCATTTTGGTCCCTAAATTTTACAAAGAGTTTGTTTTTCATCCCTAAACTATGAAAATTTCTTTTTTTCTTCCATAAGTTTTATTCAGAGGATTTTTTTTTTTTTTTTTCCAAATAGTTTAGAGACAAAAATAGGAAAGAAAAAAAAAAAAAACTTTTTTCAATAGTTAAGGGATGAAAAAATATCTTTTTTAAAGGTTAATGATAAAAGTGAAAATTTTTCAATAATTTAGGGATGAAAAAACAACTTTTTAATAGTTTAGGAATGAAAAAAAAAATTAGTAAAGTATAGGGACTAAAATAGTATTTTGCCCATTAAAATAAGTTAGCCAGATTCTATAGTCTAGCCTTAATTTTTTTCTTTCAACATGGGC
The DNA here is from genome assembly GCF_001633185.2 of Quercus lobata. Lineage (NCBI taxonomy): Eukaryota > Viridiplantae > Streptophyta > Magnoliopsida > Fagales > Fagaceae > Quercus > Quercus lobata. The sequence continues at coordinate 66,797,447 of NC_044908.1, read as the reverse complement.
AAACATAACAACTTCTACTTAGTTCCTCCTATGATAAACCCGCCTAATTCGGGTAATGATTGCATAAGAATAACCCCGATTAGGGAAGCTTCAATGAAAAACTAGCATTATGAGCACTGTTCATTTAGGAACACACAGAGAAGCTTTCCTTAGACAGTACAATCGTCATTCCTTAGGTGAGGATATCTTGGTATCTCAGGTAACCATAGTTACTTGGAGGTTTTAGGGGTTATAGAGATGGAAAACTTGGCGGAGAATTGGCAGAAGCTATCATTGAACGATAGAGAAGATGAAAACTTAGAACTACCTGAACAGAACTCATCAAATGATTTTATCCTGGCTACAAAATTCCTCTCAGAGAGAGATTTGAGTGTTGAGGCAGTTATTAGAACTTTTAGCCCTTTGTGGTGGTCAGTGAAGGGCTTTGAGGTAAGAAGAGTAGGAGACCATGTTTTATTGTTTATGTTCAACAATAAGGAAGAAGCAAAAAAAATCCTTAGCAATGCGCCATGGGGCTTCGACAAACACCTTGTGGTGCTACAATGGTACGACAGAGAAGTGATTATCAGGGCTTTAGAATTTAGTAAGATCCTAGTCTGGGTTCAGGTCCACGATATCCCGATGAGATTTTTGAAGCGTAAGGTTGCAGAAGGTTTGTGTGAGGTAGTGGGCTCAGTCTGCAGAGTGGATGACGGTAATGAGATGGATGGAGGGAGCTTTATGAGGGTCAGGGTTCTTATAAACATAAATACACCACTTTGCAAGGGGAGACGATTTTCTTCTTCTCAAGGGGAACAAGGCTGGGTTTCTTTCAAGTATGAAAGATTACCTAACCTGTGCTATTGGTGTGCATGCTTAAGCCATGGAGACAGAGACTGCGAAATATGGTTAGAGAGTGAAGGTCAGTTGAAGAAGGAAGAGCAAGCTTATGGATCCTAGATTTGTGCTCCACCATTTGTCAAAGGAAGAAGCTCAGTGATCAAAGTACCGGGGTTTTATGAGGCAAGGAAAAAAAAGAGGCAACAGATTTCCAGAACGAGGCCAACTCTGATCCCGATGGCGGTGTTGGATCCTAAGGAGTCTCTGGTGATGGTGCAATCACAATCCGAGGTAGGTGAGGCAACCTAGGAGGAAGTACAGGTCAAGGTGGCGTGTTCAGTTACCGAGATTGTGACCATGATGGGCAAAGTGAAGGAAAGCCAAGTTTCTAGGGAAGACTTTAAGGAGAGAATCGAGGAGATTGATAGGGACTTGAAAAAGTTTGACAAGGACGAATTGTCAAAACTAGATACTGATATGGATACAATTTTGGGGGAAGCAAGTAGTAGTAAGCACGCAAAAAAGTTGGGATCGAACCAAAAAAGGGAGGAAGGGAAGGAGTTAAGTTACAGGCATCACCTTGGGAGCTTTTTGGGCAAGAAGTTGAGTGGACAGCCACGTGGAAATGCTGCTGACCTGGTAAGTGTCCCAATCACTCAAACTATATTAGGAGACATTACTAATATATTGGGTAGACTTGATTAAACAGCCACGGTGGAGTGTAAAAAAAGAAGAAAGAAAATTATTAGGGTAAACGCTATTGAACTTATGAGCCCTTCAGCTTTGACAAGTGCAAAGAGAACTTGTGAGAAGGATGGTAGTGGGTTACCAAACAAAAAGAGAGAAGTTTCCCTTTATGATCAGGCTACACTTTCAACAATGGTGGAGGCTGTTAAAGAGCCCTGCCAACAACAATGAATCTTTTACGCTGGAACTATCGGGGGCTTGGGAACCCCCAAACAAAGCAAGAGCTTGGAGACATTATTCGAGATCAAGTTCCCTCAGTCGTGTTCTTAGCCAAAACATGGCTTGATAAGGCTAGGCTAATTTTCATTCGAGATAAGCTCAAGTTTAAAGGTTTGTTGGAATTCTCAAGGGAGGGCAGAGGTGGGGGGGTGGTTGTTATGTGGAAAAAAGATGTAGATTTTTCAGTTGACAATACTCCCCTAACCATATTGATGCTATTATAAATATAGGAAAGGAGGATGAATGGCAATTCACCAGATTTTATGGCGAACTCAATACAAGGAACCATTATATCTCTTAGGTCACATTAAGGAGACTAAAATCAAAATACGTTTGCCTTGGCTATGTGCTGGCAATTTTAATGAGATAACTAGGGGACATGAGAAATCTGAAAGAAGGTTGAGGCCGAGAAAGCAGATGGAGGATTTTAGAGATGTTCTCGATGAATGTAGGTTTCAAGATCTCAAGTTTAGTGGCAACAAGTTTACATGGTGTAATAGGCATGGGGAAGGCCACACGGTGTGGGAAAGGTTGGATAAAGCAGTGGGTTCGGTGGAATGGATGGATATGTTCCTGGCATCTAAGGTGGTCCACCTAGAGTGTGGCACTTCGGATCACAAGCCTCTCATGATCTTCCCAGCAAGCATACCAAAAAAGAGTAACAAACCATGGAGGTTCGAACAAATGTGGATGGAGGATGTGGGATGTAAGGAAGTGGTAGAAAATGCTTGGGCTTACGATTCTCAGGGTAGTGCCATAAATAGATTGGAAGGAAAAGTAGATAGGTGTTGTAGGAATTTGAAATGGTGGAGCAAGGTGGCTTTTGGGAATGTGACCCAAAAATTAAGGGAGAAGAAGAATTTACTTGGGCTGGCCGAAGCTGAAGTAATTAGAGGAGGAAACATTGCATGGGTGGTGAGGCTGAAAAAGGAAATCTCCAAACTCCTAGTAAGGGAGGAACAAATGTGGAAGCAATGGTCTCTCTCATTGTGGTTGCAAGAAGGGGATAACAACATAAGATATTTCCATAGTCGAGCCTCTCATAGATTTAGGAGGAATCAGATTGATAGTTTGGAAAATGAAAATGGGGAGTTATGTAGTGATGAAGATGACATATCTAGTATCTTGGTAGACTATTACCAACAACTCTTCACCTCGTCCAACTCGGCCATGGTTGATGCCGTTGTTGATAAAATTCCTTGCTCAATTAGTGATGAGATGAATGATAAGCTATTGGCTGAATTCAAAAGGGAAGAAGTGGTAGTGGCTTTGAAACAACAAATGGAACCTTTGAAAGCTTTGGGGCTGGTTGGGCTACCACCATTGTTCTTTCAGCACTATTGGCAGGCGGTTAGGGATGATGTGGTTAAGGCTATGCTAAGTTGTCTATCTACGGGCGCTGTTCCCCCATCCATCAATCGTACATTCATCACCCTTATCCCAAAGGTAAAAAGCCCTTCAAAAGTCTCTGATTTTCGCCCTATTTCTTTATGTAACATTATCTATAAGCTTGTTTCCAAGGTTGTTGCAAACAAGATGATGGGTTTATTACCTCTTATTATATCGGAATCATAGAGTGCCTTCCAATCCAATAAGGCAATTTCCGATAACATCCTTGTAGCTTTTGAGACCCTTCACCACATGAAAAATTAGAAGTAAAAAAAGGGCGAGTTCATGGCTCTTAAACTAGATATGAGTAAGGCGTACAATAAAGTTGAGTGGTGGTTCTTAGAGACAACCATGAGAAAAATGGGCTTTTGTAATCAATGGGTGGACTTGATTATGTCTTGCATTGGTTCAGCCTCCTATCAAGTATTGGTGAATAGGGTTCCAAAAGGGGAAATATGGCCGACAAGAGGGATTAGATAGGGTGATCCCTTATCCGCATATCTCTTCTTGGTATGCTTAGAAGCTCTAAATCAACAACTACAGTATGCAGCTAGTTCCAGGGCAATTAAAGGCTTCTCCTTGTGTCGAGATGGCCCAAAAATTAGCCACTTGTTCTTTACTGATGACACCCTGCTCTTTTGCCAAGCAACAAAGGGAGATTTGGAGGTAATCCTTCATATCCTACAATTATATGAGCTAGCCTTAGGGTAAAAGCTGAATAGAGAAAAAACCACGGTGTTTTTTAGTAAGGCTACTACAAAGGAATGAAGGGTGGAGTTGGTGGATTTTTTGGGCGTGAGCGAGGTTAGGAAGTACGAGAAATACCTTGGTCTACCGGCCGTGGTGGAGCATAAGAAGAAAGAGAGCCTCAATTACATTAAAGAAAGAGTGTGGCATAAACTCCAAGGGTGGAAGGAGAGGCTCTTATTTCAAGCGGGTAAGGAAGTATTGCTCAAGGTGATGGTTCAAACAATTCTCACCTTTGCAATGAGTTGCTTCAAACTTCCAACAGGGCTTATACAAGATATTGAGAGGTTGATTAGGAAATTTTGGTGGGGCCAACGGGGAGATCAATGTAAAATCCATTGGAAGAATTGGGAGACCTTGTGCAAACTAAAGGCTTTAAGGGGAATGGGTTTCAAGGACTTGGAGAAATTCAATGAGGCTATGTTAGCAAAACAAATGTGGAGGTTACTAACCGACCACACATCGTTGTTTTACAAGGTTTTTCGAGCCAAGTACTTCCCAAATGGCTCGGTTTTGGATGCCAAACCTTCTTTGGGGTCATATGCTTGGCAAAGCATTCTAAAAGCAAAGAATCTTGTCCAATCAGGTGTGTTGTGGAGGGTAAGAGATGGTAAACAAATAAAAATCTTTGGGGATAGATGGCTACCTGGGGAGGATCCTGCCAAGGTTATCTCGCCTTCAAATAGTATCTCAACTAAGTGGATAGTGAGCAGGTTGTTGAACCCAGATGGTGCTGGCTGGAATGCACAATTGGTGGACACCATGTTCCTTCCTTTTGAAGCCCAACGAATTAAAGGTATACCCATTTGTGTCACTAATCAAGAAGATTATGTGTCATGGCCAAGATTATGTCTATAGTTGATTTGTTTCAAACCTATTCTATCTCTCATGTAAAGTGGTAGGGCAGTAGTGTAACCCACGTTTTAGCTAGAGAGGCTAGAATGTCTTTTCCTTTACGTATTTGGATGGAAGATGTTCCACCAAATGTTTTGTTTTTTGTAACCAAAAGTTTTTCCCGTTGAATATAGTTTTCCCAACGGAATGGATTTCTCAAAAAAAAAAAATAATAATAATAAATTTAGGAACACAATAGAGTTTATTTAACTTAATGTTGAAATCTAAGATGGAAAGAGCTGGTATGAATCACCATGGCCCGCAAACAGTAGAACCCAGTGGCTATACATCTATTTAACTTAATGTTGAAATCTATGATGGCAAGAGCTGGTACGAACCACCATGGCTCGCAAATAGTAGAACCCAGTGGCTACACTTCTCATTTTGCAGTATGAGATTATAACTACACTTGAAAGTTGTTAAATTGTTTATGCAAGCGCCCCTGCCAACACAATTTTATAAAATATTCGTTTTTAATCAAAGAATACTAGAGTACTTTATAATGGAAGGTCTAACTGCATCATTTTGTTTAGTTTCTGAAACCACTTCCGCATCTCCAAAGCGAACATCTATGTGTGGAATTAAAAATTATGGATATATAGAATAAACAAAAAAAATTATTTAATTTATTTCTTTTATTGTGTGCAAGTTTATATTTACGTTTATGTTTATATATATTATAATTTTTCTACAAAGGATTATTAAGGCATAGTTAGTAAAAAATGGTACGCATATAACATAATAAGTACACAAATGGATATGAAAAGTAGGTTTCAAAAATTTGGCAAAAAAATACAAATACAAATAAAGAATGCTACAGGTATAATGTGAGTATAATAAATTTATATTTTAAAATTTCACTGCCAAAGTTCTGAAGAAAAAAAATTCATAAACTTTTTTGGAGATTAATACAATAATCCAACCTACTCACAAAGTGATCTTAATCACTTCCCAACAAAATTTCTTTTCCTAATAATAAATACAAAAAAAAAAATTAATATTGATAAAGTCTAATTCAAACTAATTTGAAATAAGATAGTCATTAGATAAAATAATATAATAATATTGTTTACTTCTCATTTTATTATTTTCATTGAACTGGTTTCTATTCGTCTTTTTACTCAATAATGCTATGGACACAATTCTTTAACAACAAATTTCATAATTATGAAGTAGTTTAGTGTGAATGGTTGACACAACTGAAACTCATGAACCTACCATTTTTTCTCCCTCACTCACAATTGAACTCATCAACTATTGTAAAATTTGTTGTAAGAAAATTGTGTTGGTATCATTATTGCCTTTTATTATATCCATTTTTTATTTTTATAAGATCGTCATTACTAACGAAATAAAAGGATGTATTATCTATATATTAAAAGGATACAAAAAGTTAGTTATGACTTTAAAAAATGTCAAAACTATCCCTGATCTAATTAGATAATTATTATTCTTAAAAAATAAAAAATGAGATTAAAATTGCAATTCAAAAAAAAAAAAAAAACTACCAGAGAAACTTTTTTTTTTTTGAAAATGAGCACACACTCTATTTAAATATATCTTACGCACATTTGATACATTTTTTTCCCTAAAAACTAACACACACTAAACTCAGCAGTTTACTTAATTTCAAATCCTAAATTTTAGTTTCTTAAAAATTCCATCATGTGTAACCTCTCTAGCAATAGATAAATTCAAATTAAAAAATTACATTAAAATCAAAAATAAATAAATAAATAAATATCGAATGTGTGTAGTGCGTGTGATGAAGCTAGTAAATTTAATTACTTCAATAAAATTAAATATTAAATCACGAGGGGTGTAATTATGATATTCAGTGAGTAGTTGATTAATTGTAGGACTGTTCATCCTAATAGTGGGTTCATCCCTATTTGTCTTTAAATACATCTACAACTAAACTCAGCAGTTTACTCAATTTCAAATCCTAAATTTTAGTTTCTTAAAAATTCCATTATGTGTAATCTCTCTAACAATAGATAAATTCAAATTGAAAAATTACATTAAACTCAAGAAAAAAAAAAAAAAAATCATCGAATGTGTGTAGTGCGTGTGATGAAGCTAGTAAATTTAATTACTTCAATAAAATTAAATATTAAATCATGAGGGGTGTAATTATGATATTCAGTGAGTAGTTGATTAATTGTAGGACTGTTCATCCTATTGGTGGGTCATCCCTATTTGTCTTTAAATACATTTACAACTGTTATAAAAATAAATGATTGATAAAAATTACGAGAACTGAACCTATGTATAATTTCTAAGAGCTCTCTATAGCAAAACATCTCTATTAGGACACCATCAAGAGTATTGTAAAATTTGGAGCATGGAAATGTGGTTAGACTTTGATAGCCTCTCCAATGACAAGAAGGTGCTCTATGTACTATCCTGTGGAGGAGTTTGTAAAGCAAGCAAAAAGAGATTTGGCAAGTGAGTGATCAGTTCCTACAAGGCATGTGAATATATATGACCATGTTATATATATTCAACATAAACTAATAAAACAGATTTTCTATGTTTGGAGTCCATGTTTTTTTTTTTCGCAGATGGTTCGATATATACTATATTTCAAGCTTCCATCGAAGTGATGATTGGATGGATGCTTTTTGAATTTGTGGATTAATGATGTGGTTTGGAAATGCCTCACCTAAGAGGTTTTTTTTTAGAAATAAAATACGACTAACAATGAAAATGAAAATAAGTAAATGAAATTCTAAGTTATAATGTACTAAGATTAACAGGTTTTGGGTGTTTTAATAGCAGCTTGAAGTTGTAGCTATAGATCATGTTTTAGTGCACCTAAACTTACCTGCTGCAAATATAGTTGTCTTACATTAGTGCATGTTAATAGAAGACTACATAATTTATCTTTTTTCTTGGGTCCTTGGTATTTCTTACTTTGATGAGATGAAAATAGGTTGGGTTTTTCCAATTCCTTAATTTATGCGCGCACACATATATATATCAAACCTTTTCAGCCTAAATTTGTTAGTGGTGGGAACTTATTGTAAAACCTGGGCTGAAATTGTTTTTTTTTTTTTTGGTATCCATAAATCAAAATAAAAACAGAAAAAGAAAAGAATTGGAAAACGTTTTGAAAGACAAACACACTTTGTACAAACCAACTTTAAAACTTTAACTTTCTACGAAACCCAGTCGGAGACTGAAGGCCTTGATATATATAAAACCAGGAGGGCTATCTTCAAAATTTGTCTTTCTCACATCACAGCAGGGTCTCTTTTACTTTTATCATCTATCATCAAGAATATTATATATACAGTAATTCTTGATTCTGCTTTATTGGATGATATATATGCCTTCTGATGATAGTTTCCGTAAGAGATGAACAATATTGTTGATCATTCTTCATACACTAAAAAGGTTGAGACAGATGAGCTTTTGGGTGAAGATTATTACTCGGAGCCGCCGCATCTTTCTTTGGAAGCATTCCTTAGGCTCTTCACATGAAGGCTTCTAATAAGACGGATTTGTAGGTGGGTCAGTGTGAATTGCAAAAGAATGATCAAAGGTGGCTCAATGTAGCTAGGAGAAAGTTGCTGAAGCTGAAGGTTTTTTTTTTTTTTTTTTTTTTTTTAAAGAATTTGTTTTTCAAATTGTGAAGACGAACAGTATTTTAGATGATTTTGATTAGTCTACGTTTGTTGGATTTTAAGGCCGTTTCTCCTTTTGGGAAATGGGAAGTATCAGTATGTACTAAACTGGTCCAATGACTGGCACTATGTTTGAATTTAAATTTGTTAAATAAGTCTTTCTTCTTCATTGGTAGTCTGTTGACTCTGTTCCTACTAACAGTAACTACTAAGTCATTAGAAGATATTGTTCTTCTTTATAAAAATTAATTAATTGTTTGTAAATATTACCTATATATTCTTTTTCATATTTTTTTGTCGAATTTCTCATGTGTTATACTGTTTATGGAGTAGATGGGTTTGCACAACAATCTTTTTTTATTTTTTTTCCACCTCAAAATAAGGGGGAAATGAATTCAAACCCAAATTTTCCTCCACGTAATAAGAAATGAGTAATACCATTGAGGTAAAGACTTTCGGTCACAACTTTTGCCTCTCCAAAGGAGAACACACTTAACACCATGCATCTTAGACCAATCACCATATTTCGAGAGTACTTACTAATTTTTTATTGATATCAAATCAAAATTTACCAATTAAACTAATTGAAACATGTAACTAATTAATTTCAATTAATGCTTTAAAACGTTTTTGTTACGGCATTATACGTCTTTAATTCTCTATTATTACTTTCTCTTCTTTGAATTGCCACAAACGCATATCTAATAATTATACCATAATCCATAAATTAGAAACCAAATCTGCTCTTCCTATAAACAATGGAACCACCAATGTTTCCGCCTAGGAAAAAGCCTAAATTTTGTCGTTATGACACCCTTAATCCTCCTCTACCACTAGCCTCATTTTCATCGCTGACGTATTTACATAATTAAAGAAAAAATTAACGTTGGGAATAAAATATATTTTCCTTATGTAATTCTCGAGATTATGATTTCTTTTAAAGATCATAGTGATTTTTATTTTATTTTTTTTCCTTTCCGTTTCTTTCTTGCAAAATTTTCAATAGTCTTATGATGTAACGTTTTGCTTCATTTTCGCATACCAATATTTAAGGAAGTTTTAAGATTTCTTAACTTTTTAAGTGCAATAGTAGAGCTGATAGTAATTAGGGCTGTACATAGTGCAGTGAGGCCGGTTATGGGGTTTTTTGCACCACACCTATACGGTGCGGTTTCCCTCGTGGATTGCACCTCATATGTGAAGGGGTAGGAACTGGTCTACACCAAGTTCAGTTCAACCTAGCAGTGTAGTGTGGTTAGTTTGATGCAAAAATTTAAATTAAAAAAATAAAAAAAATAAAAAAAAAAAAACACACACACACACACAAATGACAACTCACATAGAATTATCAAACAACCCAAATATTTAAAACAAAAAACAAAAAACATGTTCAGAATATTTCTCTAATACCCACACACTTTTCAAACAAATTCTCCATATTTCTAGAAAGCGTAGTAAGGAAGCATCGTAGCCTAGGCATTGAGCATTATACAAATTCACATACCTACAATTGAGCATCAAAACATACTCTAAAAATTTCTAGATAATAGTCATGACAGAGGAGAGAAGAGAGGGGAAAACTTGCCAAAAAGTGGCTTTGGCCGTCGAAGACGGTGGTGGCGAGTGGTGGCAAGTGGCAGAGGTAGAGGAGTGTGAGAGTGAGTGAGAGAGAGGGAGGTGGAGAGGCAAACGAGAGAAAGAGAGAAAGAAAGCAAAGAGACAAATCGTTGATGGAAAAGATTTTTCAAATTTAACCTAGGCTCCAACTAAACTATGTCGTTCCACTTTCTTTTCTTTTTAATTTTTTTTTTTTAAATTCTAATCCTAAAATGATGCTATTTTGAACTAGATATTAAAATTTATATTGGGTCCAAAACAACGTTGTTTTGTATCAGATTTTAATAATAATAAAAATAAAAAAAATAAAAAATAAAAACTTAAATGAAACAACGTAGTTTTTTATTAGGCAACGTAGTTTTTATTACCTAACTTAAACCCTATTTTTTTCCCTTCTTCCTCTCCTCACTCACTTTCATGCACGCCTCTCCCTTTCACGTTGCACTCTCTCTCTCTCTCTCTCTCTCTCTCTCTCTCTCTCTCTCTCTCTCTCTCTCTCTCTCTCTCTCTCTCTCTCTCTCTCTCTCTCTCTCTCTCTCTCTCTCTCGTATTTTAAAACTGAAGTATGATTGTATATTATATATGTATATGTTAATTTATATATATGGAGGTCGGTAGTAAACTTAGAAGGAACATAAAAATATGCACATATATGAAACAAACAAAAAAAAAATTTATTTATTTATTTTTATGTGTACAAAACATGTTTATGTTAATCAATATCAATATATATATAAGCAGAGATCTCATGCGAAAGAGCATAAGGTTCTGTCATGTGGCGCTTTCTATGAAAGGAATTGAAATACTCTTAAGCCACATTAGAGATAAAAACAAATTTAACAGTAGAGACTCTTTATTTCCATTAGTTCAATATTTCAAGACTATTTTTGTTACATTATTATTCAATGTTTTACGACTACTATTTGTTTTATTTGGTTCAACATTTCAAGACTTTTTATCTCTCACACATACAAAAAAACTCTTTGAATTTCAATTCACCCTTTTCACTTTTACTCCTTTATATACACATGTCCATAGCCTTTCATACCATCCCATCACAAATACGCTTAGACAAAAAACGATGTCATTTACTTTCAACCTTTCAATAACACCTACATAACTCCAGCATTGTAGTATCATTTAATCGAAACCCGTATGAATAGGCTATGACCAAGGAAGGGGGCTTGCATTTTTTATTCAGCGATGGTAGCTTACGGTTTTGATGTTAAAGTCAAACATTTTAGATTTTGTGAAGATTATGATTCACTTGGAGTCTTTGGGTGTTTGAGATTTTGGTTTGGGAAAGTTATAAATGTATTTTTTTAGAACTAAAGAAAAAGAAAAAGAAACATTCTAATTGATTATTTATGAAGTTAGCCTTTTTTTTTCTTTTTTCTTTTTTTGATTTTGTGTTAGAATTCATAATTTGTAGGTTTCTTTGTAAGTTATTTAACTGCTATTTTGTGCGGTATAAGCCATAGTGATAAAAACAAAAATCAATAGTGATTTAAAAGTGTTTTTCGCTTTTTTTTTAAGGATATGAAAGCCCAACTAAAGATGATTGAATTTTGAAAAATGAATGTGTTTTTAGAAAATTTCTCTTTATTTAATCACGTTCTCTTTATGTTGATACTTACAAACGATTTCCTTAATTTCATTGAGATAATTAATTGGGTGTTTGTGATCAAGGTCTCTATATTTGGTTGTGAGAATAGAGTGGTTGAGAAAGTGTTTGATAGGTTACTAAAATTTATGTAATTTTAGGATATAAAAGTATTATATACTTTAAATTCTTATTTGTAGATTTCAAAATCATTTAATCAGTTTGAAAAATAAAATCTATTTTTAATAGTAAATATTATAATATATTATAATCTTACAATGTTGTACAATTTTTTTAAAGAAAATATGAATTAAGAAAATCAAGTTTCAAAATTAACAATATTGTGGGCAATCATAAATATTATACAAAAAAAAATAAGTATTGAGTATTATATTTAGATTGTAATATACATAAAAATGATTTCAAATAAAATTGTAAAGTAGTCTGCACATTGCGCGAGATATCATCTAGTTCTATTTAATTATAACATCTCAGCTTGTTACCAATATTTGTTCTTCGAATTTTCTATTAAACAAGAGTTTTTAATTCAAAATTTTATTTTGAGCTACTTGGTTGATGGCGAGTGGCGGAGGTAGAGGAGTGTGAGAGTGAGTGAGAGAGAGGGAGGTGGAGAGGCAGATGAGAGATAGAGAAAGAAAGCAGAGAGACAAATTGTTAATGGACAAGATTTCTCAGATTTAACCTAGGCTCCAACTAAACAACGTCGTTCCACTTTCTTTTCTTTTTAATTTTTTTTTTTTTTTTATAATTCTAATCCTAAAATGACGCTATTTTGAACTAGATATTAAAATTTATATTGGGTCCAAAACGACGTCGTTTTGTATCAGATTTTAATAAATAAAAAAACTTAAATGAAACAACGTAGTTTTTATTACCTAACTTAAACCCTATTTGTTTTCCTTCTTCCTCTCCTCTCTCTTTTTCACGCACGCCTCTCCCTTTCACGTTGCACTGGTACTCTCTCTCTCTCTCTCTTTCTCTCATATTTTCTTGTATTTTAAAACTAAAGTATGATTGTATATTATATATGTATATGTTAATTTATATATGTGTGTGTGTGTGGAGGTCAGTAGTAAAACTTAGAAGGGTCATAAAAATATGCAGATATATGAAACAAACAAAAAAAAAATTTATTTATTTATTTTAATGTGTACAAAACACGTTTATTTTTATGTTTATGTTAATTATATTTAATTATAACATCTCGGATTGTTACCAATATTTGTTCTCCGAATTTTCTATTAAACAGGAGCTTTTGATTCAAATTTTGATTTTGAGCTACTTGGTTGGTGCAAACATCGGTGTACTTGTATTCATTTACACCAATGTTTGAAGAAAATTTCTCTTTATTTTAGCAAATATTAGATTTGTTTTTGGGTCGGTCTTAACATTTGCCACCAAAAGGCCATCAAATGTCTTATTATTGTGGCAAGACCATTGCTTTATTAACGAAGCTTTCCCCAACAAGACAAGGGGAGCCATTATCGTTATAAGGATATTTAATTATACTTTTATATTATTCATTAGCACCATTTTACACAATAGAAAGGGAAGTGAAATAGTAATTGTTTTCTTCTTTTTCTTTTTTCTCAACCAAATTACATTGACAATTTTCCACATAAAAAAGTATTGGTGCATGGATGATAACTATCATTGGACTTATACACTGATACACCCTACTACACCAAAAATCTCATTCCAAACAAATTAAAGATCAAACATAATAAAGAGTGCAAAATATAAGAGTAGAAGCACAAATAAGCTTAGTGGGCTTGGGTTGAGGCGAGTCAACATTAGGCTATTTTGGAAGTTTCTTGGGTGCACCAGCACAGACATGTACCAAGGTATTCAAATAAACACACAAAGAAATAAGCCCAATAAACAAAAACAAAAACAATGGTTCGAAGTTCAAACCATAAAACCATACCATAAAATAGTTAGAAACCTCAATAGAACTAAACTTAATATAACCCCCATACAATCAACAACAATATTTCTCCCCAAAATTTACTTTTAGAACTTAAACTAAGAGTTTGTATTGTATCATTAAATTAACTACAATATTGCATAAACTAAAAAGTAAGTGACAATTACAAAAACCAAATTATAGTGACTATAGCCAAACTTGGAGAAAGAAAAAAAGTAAATGAAGCTTTCTCTCTAGAAGAGCTTTTCCCTTTCTAGTTAGGGTTCCTGCCAGCGTTTTTTGATCTGCATCTTTTCAAGTGATTTGCCATCATTATATCCAATCACCGTACTCTATCTTTAGTTGATCTTTAGTTCTTGTGTTAGGAGCCATCTTTTCCCACAACTGCAAACCACTTTCTTTATTTCTTTCTCTCGTTCTTAGCATTCCCTATGCATGCTTAAGGCATGGCTTATTCTTGTCCTTGTCAATCATCAACCACCCTACTTTCTCTTTCCCCATTTGACTCCCTATCTCCCTTTTCCTTTGTTCCTTTTGTCCTCCCTTGTGGTTCCTTCTTTTTTCCTTTTTTACTTTCTCTGAAACTCCTTACCTTGCATGCCATATCTGACTACTTTTTGTCTCATATGGCTGATTCCTTCACTGCTAAAGAATATGGTTGGACTGAAAGTAGTGATTCTAAAATCAACATAGAACTTTTTACTAATGAAATATAATTTAACTACAGGTCCAGTGATGATGAAGGGGTCCCTTTTGCACAGTATGGACCCGTGGTTGTAGCTGATCCTTCTGAGCTCTCCAATTGGAAGGATTTTTGGAGTAACTTTGCAATAGGCTTCATACTAGATTACATAAAATTCTCTGGTGGGCATCTTCAACACATAATCAATGCTACATGGCGCATCAGAGGCTCAGTTTCTATTGTTGGGAGAGATTCATATTTCTACCTCCCCCATTTTGATCACTTGGATGACCTCAATCACATTTGTAATGAGCTTCCTTGGTCTATTGATGGAGCACTGTTTGTTTTAGAAAAATGGAGACCAAACCTAATTCTTAGTAGACTCCAACTTAACTATGTCTCGCTATGGGTCCAATTGCATGGGCTTCCATTGAAGTATCAGTACCCAAAGCTTGCAGAGAAGATGGGATAACTTATGGGCATATTTGAAAGAGTTGATTGGGAAGACAGGTTGCCTCGAAACATACGGTTCATACGCATAAGAGTTCATACAAATCCTTGGTCCCCCTTGATTGCTGGCTTCATGTTGAGGCTAGATGATGGGTCGAAGTTTTGGATCCAATGCAAATATGAAAGAATACATAAGCTTTGCAACTGGTGTGGACTGATTGGTCACAATAAGGGTCAATGCACATATAGCGTGGATGATATAGAGATGATGTTGTTTAGGTAGCGTGTTTGCATCCTGAGGTTGCACTAGGTACAGTTTGGTTTCCATGCTCTAGAACCTTAATTCTCTAATGAACTTAGAGCTTTTTTTCAATCATAGGAGACGGTGGACTTCACAACTCAAGTTTGGCAATGTCTTCCACCCCACCCACAACAATATCCAACCAAACTATCCACCACATCGACTTGTTCCTAACAACCACCTATCTGACTCAATCTCCACCTCACATGCATCCCACAACCCCCACTACCTTGATACTAATACACCTCTGCAACCCCCACCACCCAACATAAACATCAGGTCTAATCACAATTCCTCTACCCAAACTGATAATGAACATGCAATACTTAATTCTTCCATTAACTCACTTCATCTACATTATCTTCCAATCCCACCTACACCTCCAAATTCCCCTATTTCCAAACCATACCCCTATTATCAATCAAAGCTCGGAGCCACCTGCATGTCCCTCAAAAACCTTCTCTATGAGGCCATCTTGGTTTTCACCAAAAGCCATGGGATTGAAATGGACATGGGTTGAAGATTCAAGACCTTTTATAACGAATAGTGAAGTAAGGGAATCTAATCTTGCAACCTCGGACACAGAGAGTGATTTAGTGATAGTTACAATGTTTAACCTGGGCAAACTAAATGACATCAGACCCGAAGTTACGTGGAATAGAGGCATGATTCTTGAATCTCTACATTCCTTTATAGAATATCTGGTGCAATGTGTGAAAAGGGGAAAATTTCGGTTAGAATTACGAGATTCTAGCTCAGGACCTCACCAAAACCAAGCACAAGCCCAAAGTTATAATTTGGACCGAGCCAAGGATAATACAATGCAAACTGAAGTTGGAAAACCATTAGAGAGTCAAGGCCAAGCCCATATCACGACTGCTGATCCAGCCAATATCACGAATTCTGGATTGGGCTCACTTGGCAACCTAAATCTACCCCTAGGCCTAGGTCTGCCTTCCCCAAACTCCTTTCATTCAGATCTAGAGCCCATCTCTGCAATGATTCATAAAGATTCTGGTTGGGAACAGATTTCAGATACAACCCCACACTACCTAAAAGAGGGTCTAGGAAGAGATTCAAGAAGGAGTTAGAAAATTTTGGAAGAAACATTCGACAACGCTTATTATGTGGTTTGTTCAAAAGGCAAGGGAACAACAAAGAATTAACAGAGGATGTTGGGCACAATAGGATTGGTCAATTTGCAGATTTGATTCCTTCTTCAAACCCTTGCACACCTTACCCTGGAAATCCAATTGGGCGTTGGGAAGTTGGCTCTCATAAGCTTCCCTAACAACCATAAGGATACTAAACTGGAACTATAAAGGTTAGGGCAAGCCCTCTGTAGTTCTACAATGTCAAAAAAAAGCCCTCGAGTCTAAGCCTGATCTAATATTCCTTATAGAGACTCGGTTAGTCAACGAAAAAGGTAGATCGTTTTAGGGAAAATATGGGTTTTCTGATGGCATAGAAGTTCCAAAAGAAGGTCTCAGTGGTGGCTTGTTATTGGCATGGATGCCCAGGCAGCAAGTTCACATCATCTACAAATCCAAAAACCTGGTCCATACAGAACTGGTAGGTGACAAAGATAACCCTTTATCCATTACTTTTGTTTATGGACAACCAAATCACACCAAAAGAGAAAGTGTATGGAAGAAAGTTCTTTAACAAGAACTTAAATTATTGTCGCATCCCAACTGGTTGTGCATAAGAGACTTTAATCAAGTTCTTTCTAGTGAGGACAAATTCTCCTTTAATTGGGGTAAACCTCCGGGTATGGAAAATTTTCAAGAGTTGATATATGATTTAGAACTTTGTGAATTAGCTGCTTTAGGGCAAAAGTTTACTTGGATGAACAATAGGATGGAAGAGGACTTTGTGATGGAGAAATTATATAGAGCCTTTGCCAGTGATGAATGGATCAACACATACCCCTCTTATGCTCTTAAAAATCTCCCCATCCTGCACTCTGATTATGGTCCAATCATTTTGGATTTTGCTCTCCAACTTCCTTTTAAACATAGACCTTTCCGTTTTGAGCACATGTGGCTTACTCATCCATCTTGGAAGGAAGTTGTCCATAAGGCTTAGGATTTCCACACATCTGGTTCTAGAGCTTTCCAATTCAAAAATAAAATTTCTAACCTTAGATATGTGTTTCTCGAATGGAACAAGGACACCTTTGGTAAGGTTGAAAGTGATATATTCCAGAAACAAATTCAACTCCATCAGCTTTAGAATTTGATACTCACTATTGAGGATGTTAGGGAAGAGTGCTTTCTTAGGGAAGAACTTGAGACTTTGATGAACCGAGAGGAAATGAAGTGGGCCCAAAAGGCAAGAAACAATGTGCTAGGTTTGGGTGATAGGAATAGCCAGTACTTTCAAACCCTAGTCAAGTAGAGGAGAGCTAGGAATTGTATAATACAAATTAAGACTGCTGATAGGGTTATCTTTGACAACCCAACAGTTATTAAGAACACAATACTTAGTCACTTTAGGTTGTCCTTTGCAAGCACTGTTACTAGGGACCAAACCTCCATCACCACTGACCTGAGTGCACTACCTATCCCCAAACTATCCCCCCTACAACTAGATCTCCTCAATAAGCCCATTACCAATGAGGAAATTGAAAGAATAGTGTTCTAGATTGGCTCCTATAAAGCCGCTAGTCCTGATGGAATTCCTACTTTCTTCTATCAGGAATTCTGGAGTATTGTGAGAGTTGATGTTCTTAATACTGTGCATGCTTTCTTTCACTCAGGTTCTCTCCTTAAATCTCTGAACCACACATACATAACTCTTATCCCAAAGGTTCCTTCTCCTAATGAGGTTTCCCATTTTCAACCTATCAACCTATGCAATGTTATCTACAAAGTCATTTCTAAACTCATGGTCAATAAACTTATACCCTTAATGGATAACCTTATCACCCCTTTCCAAAATGCTTTTATCCAAGGGAGAAGTATTACAAATAACTTTTTGATTGCCCATGAAATTTTTGACTCTTTAGGCAAGAAGAAAGGTAGAAAGAATTGTTTTGGGGCCTTAAAAATTGACATGAGTAAAGCATATGACAAGGTTGGCTGGAAATTTCTGAAAGCAGTCCTAGTACAGTTCGTTATACTCTTCTTATCAATGGTAATATTACCCAATCCTTCACCCCTTCCAAAGGTCTCAGACAAAGGGATCCCCTTTCTCTTTATCTCCTGCTCATGTTTGCCAATATTTTGTACCTGTCCCTCATGAAAGCTAAAAATCAGAGGAATATCAAAGGCCTAAAACTAGGAAGGAATTGTATTTCCTTCACTCACATATTCTTTGCTGATGACTCATTGATTTTCTTCAAAAAAGCTACCAACTCTCTAACCTCCATCCAAGAAATTATGTCCTGACACTGCTCCATATTTGGTCAACATATCAACCTTTCCAGATCAGACATCTTCTGTTCCCGAATATGGCAAGAGAAGATCTAGAAACTCTAGCTCATTCTCTACATGTTAATTTGGAACAAAATCCAAGTAAATACCTAGGATTAAACTTCAAGTTTAGGGGGGAAAAGGTCGCTGACTTTCAGTTTTTGGTTGATAAACTGCATACTAAGCTGCAGGGTTGGAAGGCCAAGCTCTTATCCCAAGCTGGTAGGACTACTCTAGTCTCTTTTATGCTCCAATCTATACCCTTGTATACTTTCTCATGTTTCAAGGTACCCGAAGCTATTTGTAATAAAATAGATGTCATTTCCGAAGCCTTTTTTGTGGGGACATGAACCAGGGGTGAAGAAAATGTATTTGCTTAATTGGGATAAGCTATGCAAACCCAAAAAAGAAGGTGGTGTAGGCTTGAAAAAATTCAGTTTCATGAATCAAGCCATGCTGGCAAAACAATTCTAGAGGATTAGTAAAAAACCCCAATCCCTTCTAGTCAAAACCTTTAAGGCCAAATATTTCCCTAGAAGCACGACTCATGAATGTACTCCTAAGCCTCACTAGTCATGGTTTTGGAGGAATATCATTGACCATAAACACAATAAGCTTAAGGAAGGAAGGTGGACTCTTGGGAATGGTTCTGGGATCCCTCTCAACCATCCTAGTTGGTTTCTCTATCAAGCAAAATAACCTAAACTTGAGCTCTGGTACAGTGCCAGGCCTGATTGATAACTCCACTCACTCATGGAAGCCAAGCCTAATTAAAGCCCATATCCACATCCTTTGAGTACTGAAATTTTGAGGTTACCTATTTCAAAAACAGGCAAAAGCTCAGATAATCTGGATTGGAAACACTCCTTCTCAGGTGATTACCAAGTCAAGAAGGCATACAAACTGATTCACAATGGAGTTAACCCTGCTGTGCCTAATCCAAATGGTCATAATCATCTTCCTTTAGAGGTATGGAACCTTGTTTGGAAAGTGTAGGTTCCACTGAAAATTTGTAACTTTGTATGGAGACTACTCCATGATAGCCTCCCTACATACCTCATATTAAAAAACAAGGGGATTCCTGTGGATGGCACGTCCCCTATGTAATGAGGATGATGAATCCACCTCCTACTTGTTTCTATTCTGCCCCTTTACACGAGCTACTTGGCATGGTACCTCGTTAGCTGTTCATACTTCTGATATCCATTAGGACCATTACACTTCCATCCAACAATGGATAGGAAAGATGTTGCTTACTCATAAAGTAATCGATCAGGACAGACTGCACTACCTGCAAGCAATCTTTACCACCCTCTGAAACATTTGGAAGCATAGACATATAGTTGTTCATGAAGGAAAACACCCTAACCCCTTAGAAGTTGTTCTAACTATTTAGTCCATGATGTGCAGGTACAAGGATGCGTTTAGTAGCTACTCCTCTTCCTCTAACAAATCTTCAAACCGGCCTTGGTTAGTGCAAAATCTTGGAGGCCCCTGGCAGATAATCATCAAAGTAGCTGAAGCAAGGAGTAAGCAAGGTAATAGAACTGGTTTGCTTATCAAGCAAGGAGCAAACGCCTTATATCAAGCTGCACATCAGAAATAGTCCCAAATGCCATCTAGGAAGCAATGGTCGAGGCAGCAGTTAAGGCTAGGAGTCTGGGTTTCAATCAAATTTTGTTTCTCAGTGATAGTAGGAGATCGGTCCAAGTTGTCAACAAGGAAAGAGCCCCTAGCTGGAAGGAGAAGACTTGGGTAGCAGATTGTTCTCACTTAGCTCAAAATGGTTTAATCTATCACTCTGTGTTTGTTCCCAGAATTGTAAAAGTGATGTCAATACAATGCTGTATGGTTAAACAATGCCAATACATTGCTGTATGGTTAAACAAGGTCTTTTTGTAACTCTTACTTCCTTTGAATGGTATCAAAAAAAAAAAAAAAATGCCAAACTTGGAAGCAGCTCCGCCTTCACCACACATGATTAGACATGCCACGACTAGGTACATAACCAACCACGACATATCCATTGCTTCCAGGGCCTCTGCTTCCACCACGGTCACGTTCTATGCCTCCACCCGGCCGCCGCCACCTCTGGCCACTACTTCATTCACCTTTAGCCATCTTGGTTGACGAGTACTTGATCATTATTTCACAACAAAAATAACAATGAAGAAACCAGCCAAAACAAACAGTGTGATTGTTTCTTTGTAGATAATAAAGGGACATATATATATATATATATATATATATATGTGCAGTTTCATTCATGACTTACGGTTAAAGGTTGTAGGTTCTGTGACTCCTAGACCTAGTTGGAGACTCACACCGACTTGGAAAAAAAAATTAAAAATTCAAACTTTTTACTAAATCTAGTTGGTACGTTGCCATGGACGGTAAAGAAGGCAAGTGGGAGGTAAGTCAATCTTCTGCTTCATTAATGGATGATATGCCTTGTGATGAGAATTTCTTCAGTGTGTTTGTACAACAAAGTCCAGAAGAGAAGAACAATATTGTTGATCATTTTTCATAAACGAAAAGGGTTGAGTCATTGAGAGCCGTACTGCGTACACAGTTTTTGCACTAAAATTATGAATTAAAAAACTTTTGAAATGAGATTTCAGTGCAAATAACAAGTATGAAATACACACATATATAACACACCACCTTTTTTTGTTAAGATTTAATGTTTTATTTTATAATATTTAATTGGAAGTATCTTTGGATATTTGGTAGTTTGACCAAGTCTATAGGATATTTGGTTATTTGATCTCAGCCAGATTTCATGGCTGTGAAGTGTCTCACGTTGCTATCCTAGCTTGTAGGAGTTGTGGATAGTGCTTTCCTATTTTATAGTAGTTGTGGTTAATGCTAGATAAAGTGTTGTGATGTAAAACCTATTTATAGGCTCTTTTGTTTATCAATAATATATTCAGCTTTTATCATTCAACAAGTCCCTTTCTGCCTTTTGTTTTTTCTTTGTATCAGAGTCCTGTGTTGGCACGTCCCTTTTGCTTTCTATTTTTCTTAACTCTGTATCAGTGGTATCAGAGCCAGTGAGAAAAGCATGAGAGAAAGAGTCCTTAAATAGTATTGATGGCTTCAGATTCAAACTTTGTGCAAGCGGCAATCCCACGTTTTGATGGTCACTATGACCATTGGAGTATGCTAATGGAGAATTTTCTTCGGTCCAAAGAGTATTGGCCAATTGTTGAATCTGGTATTCAAGCACCAGCACCAAATACAACCTTGTCAGATGCTCAGAAAACAGAGTTGGAAGGGAGAAAGCTCAAAGATTTAAAGGCCAAAAAATTACCTTTTCCAGGCAATTGATCGTCCCATCTTGGAAACAATTCTTAGCAAAGAAACTTCCAAAGATATTTGGGATTCCATGAAGAAAAAATATGAAGGCTCTGGTAGAGTGAAGCGTGCACAGCTTCAAGCCTTGAGAAGAGATTTTGAGACTCTACAAATGAAGGATGGAGAATCTGTCACTAGCTACTGTTCCAGGACTATGGAGATTAGCAACAAAATGCGTTTTCATGGTGAGAAGATGGAAGATGTCACCATTGTTGAAAAGATATTGCGTTCTCTGACACCAAAGTTTGATTATGTAGTATGTTCCATTGAAGAATCGAAAGACATAGATGCATTTTCCCTTGATGAACTGCAGAGCTCCTTGCTAGTCCATGAACAGAAGATGAACCGAAGTTCAACTTCGGAGGAGCAAGCTTTAAAGGCTTCTATCTCTACTCATTTCTCAAACTCTAGACGAAGGGGTAGAGGTAGAGGAAGGGGAGAACGAGGCAATAGAGATGGCAACAGGCATTTCAAAGCTGATGATGGACAATTTCAGAGCAAAGGCAGAGGACGAGATCAACATTTTGACAAATCCAAGGTAGAGTGCTTTAGATGTCATAAATTTGGTCATTATCGTTCTGAATGTTATAATAGGCTACCTAAAGACAAAGAAAATGAACCACAATCAAATTTTGCTGAAAAGAAGGAAGTGGAAACTTTGTTAATGGCTGTTCAAGCTAATCAGGAACCTGAATCTGATGTTTGGTATGTGGATACGGGCTACAGTAACCACATGTGTGGAAGTAAGTCTTCTTTTTCTTACTTAAATGAATGCTTTCTTTCTTCAGTACGTTTTGGTGATTGTTCCACTATGAAGGTGATGGGAAAGGGTGATATAGAGATAAGAACCAAGAATGGTTTTGTAGAAACAATTTCTAATGTCTTTTATGTTCCTGACTTGAAAAGCAATTTGTTAAGTGCTGGTCAATTGCAAGAAAAGGGTTATATAATCACTATTCAAAAGGGTGTTTGTGAGATTTATGATCCTACTAGAGGAGCCATTGCTGTTGTGCAAATGAGTTCAAACATGTTGTTTCCATTGAAGATTACAAGTGTGCAATCTTGTTTGGTAGCTGAAGTAAAAGATTCTTCTTGGTTGTGGCATTTTCGTTATGGCCACTTGAGTTTTGGTGGATTGAAGACCCTCCAACAGAAAAATATGGTGGCAAGTCTTCCTCAGATTAGTATTCCTTCTCAAGTTTGTGAGGAATGTGTTGTTGGCAAACAACATCGTTCTCAATTCTCCCAAGGGAAGTCATGGCGAGCAAAAGTAGTTTTGGAGCTAATTCATTCTGATATATGTGGCCCGATAACACCATGTTCTAATGGAGGTAAAAGATACTTAATTACCTTCATTGATGATTATACTCGAAAAACTTGGGTTTATTTTTTACAGGCAAAATCAGAAGCTTTTTATGCATTTAAAAGCTTCAAGGCTTGTGTGGAAAATGAAACAGGAAACACCATTAAGACCTTCCGAACAGATCGTGGTGGAGAATATTGCTCAACCGAATTTGAAGTTTTTTGTGATGATCATGGCATTCGAAGAGAGCTGACAGCTGCTTATACACCACAACAAAATGGTGTATCAGAGAGGAAAAACAGAACCATCCTCAATATGGTGAGAAGCTTGTTAACAAGAGGGAGAATTCCAAAATCTTTTTGGCCTGAAGCAGTAAATTGCAGTATTCACATCTTGAACAAAAGTCCTACATTTGCTGTTCAAAATATGACACCAGAGGAAGCATGGAGCGGAAGGAAACCTGCTATAGATCATTTCCGGATTTTTGGGTGTATTGCTTATGCGCATATTCCAGATGAGAAGAGGAAAAAGCTAGATAACAAGGGAGAAAAATGCATTTTTCTTGGTGTTAGTGATAAGTCAAAAGCTTATAAACTATACAATCCTAGCACCATGAAAATTGTCATCAGCCGTGATGTGGTGTTTGATGAAGAAAGCACCTGGTCATGGAATCAAAATGGTGTTAAAGAAAGTATTCCAGCAGATTTTGATGATGAAGAGAAAGGGCAGCAGCCTATGGAGAATAAGCAAGAAGAGGAAGTCATTCAAAATGTTCCAATGGCTGATCAAAGCCCACTTGCAGCTGAATCACAAAGGCCTCAACGTGTTTGAAAAAGACCAGCATGGATGTATGATTATAATGTAGCTGGAATTGATCAATCTGAAGACCCACTCACTCATTTTGCTCTATTTTCAGATTGTGATCCTACCAATTTTGAAGTGGCTGTCACAGAACCAAAATGGAGAAAGGCTATGGATGCTGAAATTACAGCCATTGAAAGAAATGATACTTGGGAGCTAACTGATCTTCCAAAAGGGCAGAAAACAATTGGTGTAAAGTGGGTTTACAAGACAAAGTTGAAGGAGAATGGTGAGGTTGACAAGCACAAGGCACGCTTGGTTGCTAAGGGCTGCAAGCAAGAGTTTGGTGTTGATTATAAAGAAGTTTTTGCTCCGGTTGCAAGGCATGATACAATCAGATTGGTGATTGCTATGGCAGCTCAAAACTCATGGCCTATCTTCCAAATGGACGTGAAATCAGCATTCCTCCAAGGAGATTTGAAAGAAGAGGTATTTATCGATCAACCTCCTGGTTATATAAAACTTGGCAATGAGCATAAAGTGTATAAGTTAAAGAAAGCTCTATATGGATTAAAACAAGCTCCACGGGCTTGGTATAATCGTATAGAAACTTATTTTTTGAAAGAAGGATTTCAAAAATGTCCTTATGAACATACACTTTTCATAAAAGTTGAGGATGGAGGAAAGATGCTCATTGTTTGCTTATATGTAGATGATCTAATCTATACTGGAAATAATACAGCCATGTTTGAAAACTTTAAGAAATCTATGATGGTTGAATTTAAAATGTCTGATCTTGGTATGTTGCATTACTTCCTTGGCATAGAAGTAGTGCAATCAACTAATGGGATCTTTATTTCTCAAAAGAAGTATGTGCAAGATGTTTTGGACAGATTTCAGATGAAGGATTGCAATCCTGTAAGTACTCCAACTGAGTTTGGCTTGAAGCTAAACAAAGATCATGAAGGGAAGAAGGTGGACAGTACACTTTACAAGCAAATTGTTGGCAGTTTGCTGTATTTAATTGCAACAAGGCCAGACATAATGTATTCTGTGAGTTTAATTAGTAGATATATGGAGAATCCAACAGAAATACACTTGTTAGCTACCAAGAGAATCCTTCGTTACTTGCAAGGAATTAGAGATTTTGGGCTGTTCTACAAGAAGGGTGAAAAGTCAGACTTGTTTGGGTTTACTGACAGTGATTATGCAGGAGATCAAGATGATAGAAGGAGCACTTCGGGTTATGTTTTCATGTTAGGAACAGGAGCTGTTTCATGGTCATCAAAGAAGCAGCCAATCGTCACATTGTCAACCACTGAAGCTGAATTTGTTGCAGCAACAGCTTGTGCATGTCAAGCTATTTGGCTGAAGAAGATACTTGAAGAATTGCAGTTCAAAGAAGATGGACCTACTCTTATTTACTGTGACAACAGCTCAGCAATAAAGCTCTCAAAGAATCCTGTTCTACATGGTCGAAGCAAGCATATAGATGTGAAGTATTATTTCTTGAGGGATCTCACGAATGATGAAGTTATTAATCTGGTTTATTGCAGAAGTGAAGACCAAGTTGCAGATATTCAGACCAAGCCTCTCAAGTTGGCTACATTTGTGAAGCTACGTGGTCTACTTGGAGTGTGTTCACATGCTGCCGCAAAGGAAGACTTTGTAGAGGGTTGATTTTTTCCTTTTAAACTGATTTCTACAGATTTCAGTTTAAGGGAGGGTGTTAAGATTTAATGTTTTATTTTATAATATTTAATTGGAAGTATCTTTGGATATTTGGTAGTTTGACCAAGTCTATAGGATATTTGGTTATTTGATCTCAGCCAGATTTCATGGCTGTAAAGTGTCTCACGTTGCTATCCTAGCTTGTAGGAGTTGTGGATAGTGCTTTCCTATTTTATAGTAGTTGTGGTTAATGCTAGATAAAGTGTTGTGATGTAAAACCTATTTATAGGCTCTTTTGTTTATCAATAATATATTCAGCTTTTATCATTCAACAAGTCCCTTTCTGCCTTTTGTTTTTTCTTTGTATCAGAGTCCTGTGTTGGCACGTCCCTTTTGCTTTCTATTTTTCTTAACTCTGTATCATTTAATTGAACCTTTTTGTTAAATAATTAAGATCTTCTTTTTCATTTTTAACTTTTCTTCATTGTCGGCCTAATATCTCATTTTTTTTCCTTTTTCCGTAATTTTCTCATTCCTTTTTTCCCAAGATTAGAAACTATAATTTCTCCATAAATGAAAGAAATTATTCAACATTTATGGTGGACTACATCATCAACGCCTAATAGTCTTCCACTCCGGTAATATAATACCATATGTCCCATTTAAATAAGTCATTATCCTAATCGCCCCCTTTCGATTAAAAAAAATTATAAAATAAAATAAAAACATATTTCAGTTCCGACATCAGCAGCACATCAAGGACAATCCTTTGTCCTACTCCAACTCCATTAGAATGGTGAGCTTTGTGGTGATGATGAATCCGAACACCAGGAACAGCATGCCATTAATTTTGCCCCCCAAACACCATGTCGTTCTCCTAGTCCCCAAACGCTTGCAACCAGATCTGAAATGGGTTTTGCAAGGCTTTTTGGCTAGGATTTTCTCGCTGTTAGGGGTTCTTTTGCTTGAAAACAAATACTCTAGAATAGAGGAAAAATACCAGGCATGGGTTTTACAGAGCAAAGCCTTAATTTCCTTTAACTAAAATATATGAAAAAGCTAATAATGTGATCATGTAGAATTTTTTGAAATAGGTATTTATCTAATTGGAATTAGTTTCATTAGTGCTACAATCGAAGTTCTCAAAATTACTTCGCATCCCAACACAAAGAGCCAAAGATATTAAAGTTTAAAGTGTTGTATTTCAATTTGGTGATAGAGGCACGAGATTACATATATTGAAGTTTAAAGTTGACGTTTTTATTTTCGAATCAGTATGTGTTTCTGTTTAATTTTAGGTATTTATGGATAGAGGCATGAGATTGCTTCGATTGGTGGGTGGTTTTTCTGAATTATTTTTTAACAAAAACAAATTTTCTATGAATGGAATCTATGTATTTTGTTTGCAGATGGTTTGATACTTTTTTTCAAGCTTCGAAGTGATGGTTGGATGGATGATTTTTGACTTCGTGGATTAATGATCGGGTTTGGAAATGTCTCACTTAAGAGGTCCTTTTGTAGAAAATACAACTAACAATGAAAATGAAATTCTAAGTTATAAAGCACCAAGATTAACAGGTTTTGGGTGTTTTAATAGCAGCTTGAAACTGTTGCTATAGATCATGTTTTAGCGCACCTAAACTTACCTGCTGCAAATACAGTTGTCTTACATTAGTGCATGTTAATAGAAAAACTACATGGACTTGGCCAATTTATCATTTTTCTTGGGTCCTTGCCTCCTTGGTATTACTTATTTTTGTGAGATAAAAATCAGTTGGGTTTTACCAAGAAAAAAGTTTAGTTACAACATTGGTTGTAGGCTTGTAGCCTTAGATTACAACCTTACTCAATATATTTTTATTGGAGATAAATTTTGATAAATCTACCATTACTAAAAAATTAAAAATCAATAGTTATGTCACCAATAAATTATTTAAATTGTAAGTTTTTATAGTTTAAAATTTTGCATAAAATATAAATTTATAGATTATATAGTAAATAAAATCCTATTGATACAAAATTTAACATATGTATTAAGAGTATAAAGAATACATAATTCAACGGTTAAATTTTCAAAATATGAAATAATGTTTATTTTATTAAGTAAAGTTATAACCTTAAGGTACAATCAATTTTGTAACTAAACTTTGTCATTTTTCCAATTCGTTAATTTATGAAATTGAATTGCCATATATATATATATATATATCAAACTTTTAATTTCAGCCTAAATCTATTACTGGTGGGAATTTAATAATAAATAAAATCTAGGCTGATAATTTTTTTTTTTTTTTTTAATTTCGTTGATATCCATAAATTCAAAGAACAACAGAAAAATAAAAGAATTGGAAAATGTTTTGAAAGTCAAACACGCTTTGTACAAACCAACTTAGAAACTTTAAGGGCCCGTTTGGATAGAGTGGAGAAGGAGGGGGAGTGGAGGAGAGTAAACTAGAGTTGATTAAAAATAAACTAATTTTGAGTTAAATCTACTCTACTCTACTTTCCCTCCCTTCCTCTCAATCCAAACGGACCATAACTTTCTACCAAATTCAGCTTTGTACAAACCAACTTAGAAACTTTAAGTCTTTAACTTTCTACAAAATTCAGTTGGAGACTGAAAGCCTTGATATATATAAAACCAGGAGGTCTATCTTCAAACTTTATCCTTCTAACATCGCAGGGTCTCTTTAATTTACTTTTATCATCAAGAAGACTATATGTATACAGTAATTCTTGATTTTACATTTTTGGATGATATGCCTTCTCCATGCGCATGTACAGCAAAGTCCGGAAGAGAAGAACAATATTGTTGATCATTCTTCGTACACTAAAAAGGCTGAGACATGAGCTTTTTGGGTGAAGATTATTGCTCGGAGCCGCCACTTGGGCCGCTTCTTTCTCTGGAAGCATTCCTTAGGGTTCTTCGCATCAAGGCTCCTAATAAGTAATAGAGGGATTTGAAGGTGGGTCAGTGTGAATTGCAAATGAATAATCAAAGGTGGCTCAATGTGCCTAGGAGAAAGTTGCTGATGCTGAAGGGATTTTCTTATTTGATTTTTTTCTTTTTTACCTTTTTAAGAATACGTTTTTCAAATTGTGAAGGAAAACAGTACTTTAGATGATTTTAATTAGTCTACGTTGTATTTTAAGGCCTTTTTTTTTTTTTTTTAACTAAGCCATTACTTACCTTTGAAATGAAAGTAATAATTTTCATTGGTAGTTTACTACGAAGTCACTCTACTAACCAGTCATACTTGCACAACAATCTTTTCTTCTTCTTTTTTGTCTTACATTTTGAATCCATGTATAAGAAATGAGTTTAGGTTTTAGTCACAACTAGGGAATGTTCGACCCAACCCACGAACACGACACGAACCCAACACGGTTTTTTTTGGGTTAGGGTTGGGCCTTAATGGGTTTGGGTCATAAATGGGTTGACCCGAAAGCGACACGATAAGAAACGTGTCATAAGCGGGTCAACCCGCGTAACCCGCAATAGACACGTTTGACACACCAATTTATTTGTGTCAAACCCAAAATGACCCACTTAACACAACCCGTTTAACTCGTATAACAAATAAATAATTATTTTATTTTAGATTTTTCAAATACCTTTTATATCCAACATATATTTTAAATTTAAAAAGAAAAGTAAGTAATTACAAATGAGAAAGGTAATCTTATTTGTTTCATTAGTTATTATTACTCTTATATTATTATTATTTAGTTCTTGTCAAACTGTTGAGGCATGATCATATTTTGTAACTACTAATACTTTTTTTTTTTTTTTTTGGCATAGAACTTGTACAAATGAAATTGGATGAACTTGTGGAAGATGTTATGAACTTGGACATCAACAAAGAATCTATGGATAATAATCGTGGTCATAGTCAGGATTAGTCTACTATTTGCTTAAATTCTTTCAATATTGATACTTAGCATTTGGCGAATTCCAAGGATATTATATTTTTGTTGAACTATGTTATTTTATTTTTGTTAAACTATGTTATTTTGAATTTGGGTTGAAGTGTTGCACTTCTTTTGGAGTGTAAAGAACTTATTTCTAGATGAATGTTATATTTTTATTGAACTATATTATTTTGAATGTGGGTCGAAGACATAAAGTGTATGCACTGGTTTTTAGGATGTAAAAAATAATAATTTATAGATGGATGTTATATTTAATATTATGCAGGTTGAAATGAGTTGTGTTACATTCGTGTCAACCCAACACGATTCGTTTATTAAATGTGTCAAATGGGTTGGGTCAGGTCAACCCGCCTTATTAACAGGTCGGGTTAGGGTTGAAGGATCCTGACACGATTATTAAATGGGTCGGGTTAGGGTTGAGCCATTTAGTCTAATACCCCTACCTCGACACGACACGAACCCGACACGCTAACCCGAATTGACACCCCTAGTCACAACTTTTGCCTTTCCAAAAGAGAACACATTTAATTCCATGCATCTTGGTCCAATTGGAGCGACAAATCAACATATTTCAAGAATATTTACTAATTTTTCTTTAATATTATACCAAAATTTACCAATTGAGTTAACTAGAACATGCAATCTTATAAAAAAAAATTGAAACATGCAACTAATTAAAATCAATTAATGCTTTAAAACTTTTTTTTTGAACGCCGTTAATATACTTCTTTAATTCTTTACTACAGTATTACATTTTCTTCTTCGAATTGCCACAAACGCATATCTAACAATTATACCACAATCCATAAATCAGAAACCAAATCTGCTCTTCCTATAAAATATGGAACCACCAATGTTTCCGCCTAGGAAAAAGCCTAAAATATTGTTTTTTTTTTTTTTTTGAAATGAAGCCTAAAATATTGTTGTTTATGACACCCTTAATCCTCCTCTTTCAGTAACCTCATTTTCATTGCTCACATATTTACATAATTAAAGAAAAAAATTAATCGTGGGCATAAAAAATATTTTCCTTATATAATTCTCTAGATTATGGTTTCTTTTAAGGATCACAGTGATTTTTATTTTATTTATTTTTTTCCCTTTTCGTTTCTTTCTTGCAAAATTTTCCATAGTCTCATGATGTAACATTTTGCTTTATTTTCGCATACCAATATTTAAGGAAGTTTTAAGATTTCTTAAGTGCTAATACTGGAGAAGAAGCCTAAGCCTGCCCATAAATAAAATACCTACCGCTACACCTTCTCACATAGACATTTTCCTATATATATAAAAGATTGTTCTCACTCTCCAACCCGCAGGCATATTTTCTGATCAATTTTCCTGGTTTATTTGAAGCTATTCCGTGCTCAAAAAAAAAAAAAAAAAAAAAAAAATTGAAGCTATTCCAATGGAGTACCATCAAACGCCATCATCACCGGTATTTATTTCTTCTTTGTTTTTTTTTTTTCCCCCAAACACATATTTACGGTCATAGTTACGAAAAAAAAATCGTAAATTATACCTATACATGAGAGGACATATTGATAAATATGGCTTGCCCTAAATTCAGAAAAGACCCTAATAGGTATTGATTGATTTTTTTTTTTTCTTTTTTCTTTTTTAACAAAAAAAACATGTTATTCCTAGACATGCTGTAGCCAGATTCATCAATAACTCATATTAGGGAAATTTGTATTTTTTGGTCTGGGCATGAAGAAGCCCACAGATTTGCCCGTGGGTTTTTTCTTCATTTTTTTTTTTTTATTTATAAAAATTCAATAGTTACAACAATAATGAAAAGGGATTTGATTCTCCTAATAAAAGAAACCACTCTTGTCATTGAGCTCTTGGTAGTTTGTTTCAATTTTTAATGGCCTTTTTTTTTTTTTTCCTAGCAACGACTACTTCTTATGACTTCCTTTACAACCATGTTGGCTAAAAACAAAAAAACAAATTTAACTTTCTTTTTAGGTCAAGAAATTATTTCATAAACCCAGTGTATTACACCTCATTTTCAGATAAATGTGGATTCTTTATGTGTGACCTACTTGTGGGGATCATATATATGTGGGGGGGGGGGGGGGGGGGGGGAATGCATAATTTCACCTTTCATTTGGTTATATTTAAAGGCTTTTATCATGTCATCCACACTTTGACAAATACTGTTCATTTACACTAATTTTTCTTCTACTTAATGAAATTTATAGGCTGTTTATTTCGATGCATTGAAAATTACCAGGGCACTAATTTGTCATCTATTTAATTCAATTTATAGAGGGTTTATTTTATACGTGTATTTTGTTTAATTAAATTTATATATTCTTAATATTGATGTTAAGAACATTATATAAATTTATTTCTTTATATAATAATGAGTTCAATGAAGTAATTTTATATATTTTTCCCTTGAACCTTGTTCCTGACCATGCAGATTTGTAAATTGAAAGTGGACGTAAATTGCTGTGATAAGTGTCCCACTAAATTGAAGGAAAAGTTGCTGAAGCACAATGGTGTGTTTTCCATATCTCTTGTGCTTTTTTTTTTGTACGTGAACATCTTGTGGCCATATATATACTCGTGCCCTTTTACTCTTCTATTTTTTTACTTCTTCTTCATCTTTTTTCCTAATCAAATTTAATTTCATATATATAAATCACATATTTTGAATAGGAGTGAATTCCGTCAACATTGATTCAAAAAAAGGGACAGTCACTATTGTTGGTGACATAGACCTTACAAAACTCATGCAAAGGTTTGAAAAGATGGGAAGAACGGCAGAGGTTTGGTTCTTTGAAAAGTCGCCCTCGCAAGACAGAAGTAGCTCCTACAACAAGAAAAAAGTTCAGTTTTCATGCGATGATGATGATGAAGAAGAAGAAGAAGATGGTGATGATTTTGATGATGAGTACATGTCCAGAAAGAGTAGTGCTAGTCACACCACAATGAATGGTAACAAACATGGTCAGTGTTGTTTTGGCAAGAGAAGCAGCTCTATCCCTCCCTCCAGTAGTTCAAGGTTTTATCTTAGGACACCACAGCGTGCATTTCGTGGGACACCGCGACCTACATTTCAATTCCCATGGATATTCCCCAATCCATCTCGTTATTTATGGGGTTTCTCTCAACGACCGCTGGCTCCACCACCACCATTGCCACCATCTTATGGATATGGTTATGGATATGATTCGGGGTTGCGGGGGGTATATAAACCTATTACCCACTACACCAGTTATTGGGATAATTACCGCCTCTCACCGTGAGATATAAGTGTCATGCAAGTTGCTTTATCATGCAAGTTATTAGGGTTCATCTAAAAAAAAAAAAAAAAAATCCGATATTAAATATAATGATGTTTTGCTTTGTTACTAGGATTAGATAATGACATTACTCGCGTCTCCCTCACGCGTTATTTATGTGAGTGAGAGCACTAATAATTGCGAGGCTAGAATTATGTCTAATTTAAAGATATTGTACCTATAGCATAAAACTCATATTTTTGTGAGTACATGGGAGGTAGCCTTAACTCCAATTTTATTTGTTTTGGAGAGGCTGGTTCCCATATTTGAACTTGTAATGCTTTGGGTGTGGCTTTATGACTTTTTCCTTTTTATGAATTTGTGTCTAAGGATAGAGACACACTTTTGTTATTGCATATGATGTGTTATTTAGAGATGATGGTTTAATTTATGTGCTTTCGGAGTCTTCTTATTTAATTTCTACAGGTAAGTAAAATTGTTCAAGATCTTTTAGAGTTTTTAGAATATTCTATCACATAGTGTTCTTTTAATTTTGACCACTCATTTAAAAACTAATGGTTCAAATTACACCTTTAAAAATAAATGTCACATCAACTATTAAAATGAACATGTCACATTCTGAACCCCAATTTCCTTGTCGTGCCAACACCAACGGCACCTAACTTGCCCCTGGCAAGATCTTGGCGCCGGAATGAATAGATAACTTGGCGGCACTTTTCAGTGACAAGAAGACAACTGATTGTTTCTCAAAAAAAAAAAACAACAACTGATTTAGTACACCCATTATTAATACTAGCCTCATCACATGTACTTCACGCATGCGATGAGGCCTTTTTTTTTTTTAGTGGTCCTATTTTGTAGCCAAAAAAAAAAAAACTTGTGTTTTTATTTTATATATATAATTTTTATTTTGAAAATCTAATTTATAATGGATAAAGTAATTTGAAAATTAACAGAAGAGTAACCCTATTTTTTTGGCAATATTTTAGTGGGAGTTAGAGTTGTATTTTTACCGAATTGTCTTTTAGTTTTTTCTCTACTTAAATATAGGGATGTAAGAGCACTTTGAACCAAAAAAATGAAGATCCCAAACAGGGAAAGCTCCTTAAATAGTAATATAGATTAAGCTCAGTGCAAATTGTTTTTCTCCTTTGTTAATTGAATTCATTATTATATCAATTTATTTATTGAGTCGTGGATTTAATGATGCATTCTAGGTGAGTGGAGTCCATACTTATAAAATGGAGAGATTACTTTCACTGCAGAGGAAGACTAAGAAAGTAAGAAATTTCCTATAGGTAGACATTTCGTCTTGCGTAGAATTATATCCATTGTAACAAAAGGTCCGCACTTCTATTCTATAGGCCAGGTCTAAAATAGTTGGCAAGAGGAAATGGGTTGGAGTAGATCTGAAAATGCAGCTGTTTCACCTTACCGCTCTAGCTCTCGGAGACAAGTTTGGTGTGTCGTTAGTGTTGGCACGGCAGTAAGATTGTAATTTTGGATGGGGATACTGCTTACACTCGAGAGAATAGTTAAATATGCGAAGAGGTCTGAACACGCTCATTTGTCAAAAAAAATACAAAAAAGATTGGGGTTTTACTTTTTTTTCAAGCTAAAAATAAATTCAAAATGTGACATGTCCATTTTAATAGCCAATGTGGAATTTATTTTTTTAAAAATGCTAAAATCACAAACTATTTTATAAATTTTTTTAGAAACTATTAATATGGTAGGTATTTATTAGTAAGTAAAAAAGTAATGTTAGTAGTGGGCTCAGCAGAGAACCAATAATAATTTGCTACACGCCTACACCAACAATTTATAAAAACACTACCTCCATCCTAATTTGTTTGTCCTGTTTGAAAAGTTAAACTTTTTAAGGGAATATCATTTATTGTCTTATCTGCTTTATAAAAATGTATAAGTTTACAAAATTACCCTTAAATAAATTTATCAGCTTTTTTTAAAAAAAAAAAAAAGTTATTCTTAATAAGGCAACTAAAAGGGTGCCCCAATTAGATTGATTTTTTAAATATTTGTTAGTTTGCTTTTCAAATAGTTTTGAAAATAAAGTAGGGGTATAATAGGAATATTAGTAAATTAATAACTTTTAGTTTTAGAAATAAAACAAAATTTTGGAACATCCCAAAATGGAATAGAGGACAAACAAATTAGGACGGAGTGAGTATTGTAAAATCATTTGTGCATGTAGCATTATTTTTTAAGTTTTGTTCAAGATTTAATGACAATGTGTAATCTAAACCATTGGTTTTTAAATTAGAGGTTAAGATTTTAAAAAAAAAAAAAAAAAAAAAAAAAAAAACTCTATGTAGTAGAGTATCTTAAGAACTCTAGAGGATTTGAATCATGGGATTTTGTGATTAAAGATGGACATAATTTCTACCTAGAATTTAGGCATCGCATTTATTCTCTTCTTCTTCTTTTTTTTCTTATTTATTTATTATAAAATACGATAGTATTTCAAACCTATGGTGTCATTATTTTCATAATAAATGTTTTTTATCATCAAGTTAAGACACCAATTAATTTTATGTGTGGGTAAAACTCATATATATATATATTGACGATAAAATATTTTACCAATTGAGCTAACTGAAATTTACTTATTCTATTCGTTTTATATTGTGAAATATTGTGAAGGAAACAAGTTAATGAATCCCTTAATTTTTTTTTTTTTTTTTTGAGAGCGTTTTTGTGAAAATTGTGAAGGAAACGAGTTAATGAATCTCTTAATATATTTTTTTTTAGAGCATTTCAACCTATGGCATACACTTCTGATAATAATTCTTTATCATCAGACCAAGACACCAATCAGTTTTTGGTGTAGGCAAGGATTGAACCACAAATCTCTTATTCAACCATCAAAAACTTTACCAGTTGAGCTAACTAGAACCCACTAATGAATCCCTTATAAATGCAAATCCTAACCATGCCTTAAAAGGTATACTCTAAGATAGCTCAATAACTTATGATTTATGAAGCCAACATTCAACTACCTAGCACCTTGTGGTATTTTTATCAAAGGAATCTAGGATTCAAATCTCACTATACTACCCAAAAAAACAAAGAATCCTTTTATGTTCCCAAAAAAAAAAAAAAAAAAAAAAAAAAAAAAAAAAAAAGAGATCCACTTTACGGAGTACTTATGATTTATGAAGCCAACATTCAACTACCTAGCACCTTGTGGTAGTTTTATCAAAGGAATCTAGGATTCAAATCTCACTATACTACCCAAAAAAACAAGAATCCTTTTATGTTCCCAAAAAAAAAAAAAAAAAAAAAAGAGATCCACTTTACGGAGTTTTAGCATAAGACTTCTCAAATATTCTCTTGTTTCTCCATAAAATCTAGAGAGTTGTAGTATATTATGAAATATAATAATATATTATGTAATATGAAAACTATTTTTATGTCAATGATTGTTTTTCTTCCCTTCATAGTTCACATAAGGCTTGAAAACCACTAAACGAGAGCTCCTTAGGGTTAGGGGTTCATCATAGATAGGGTTTATTAACAGGTTTGGGCCTAAATGACATTTTTGATCTTAGGCTTGGGCCTAATGTCATGTCATCATTAAACTGGGTAATTTACGATTAAACACTTTTTGTCTCCCCTTTTTTCCCCACTTTATGAAAATCTTCGTTTCCAATTGAAGAATACAAGAGATTTATAAATAAAGCATAGCTGCATCATTTTTCTTAATTCATAAAACCATTTGCACATCTCTAGAGAAAACATTTATATGTAAAATTAAAATAATATTTAATTTATTTCTTAAATATGCACAACAAAAGTTTAAGTTTATGTTTTATTTTTTAACTAATGATTATTAAAGCAGAGTTCGTATAACAAATAGTACACATATAATGCAATAAGTACACAGATTAATATGATTTGATATCTTTCAAGAAAAGTACTTTTAAAAAATTCAGACAAAAAATACAAAAACAAAGAAAGATTGCTTCAATTTTAACACAAGTATAATATAAGTTACTAGTCACATACGCTTCACATATGCGATGAGACTCTTTTTTTTTTTTTTTGATTTAATGTCATAATATTTAAAAGTAAGATAAAGATAGTGTCTTAATTTTTAGGATCTTTTTCTATGTGAGTTTTTTTTTTTCTAATTAGTTATTTGTACGTAAGTTAGTAGCTAATATGAATGGAAGAAACTATTTGAAACTAAAACTCTTGATTTCCCCACTCTCATGTAAAGGCATTTGAATTCAAATAGGAGAAGTGATCTGTCTAAAAAAAAAGAATATATATATATATATATATATAACTGTGAGTAATTTTTTTATTTAAGAAAGAGATAAAGTAATGTAAAATAATATTTAAAAGTGAGATAGAGATAATGTCCTAATTTTTTGGATCTTTTTCTATGTGAGAATTGATAAAAGTTTGAAATTTGGAATTTAAAATAAAATAAAAGTTTGAAAAATTGAATTTAAAATAAAAAGTGGTAATTCCTATTAGAGAAGAGAAAAGAAAAGGCCTAAAACTTAGGAACTTTTTAAAAAAATAATAAATTGCTCTTTTAACCAGTTTATTTTTTTAAATTTTAAAATTATTTAACTAAAAGATAAGAGTATTTTAGAGAGTAAGAATTTGTGTAAGGATGTTTTAGTACGCAAAATGATAAAACCCAAACATAAAATCCTGTTATTAGTAGTATAGATCTTTTAAAGGCCAAAATGCAAAACTCACCCTCTAAGTTTCACCATTTTTCATTTCAATCCTATAAGTTTGAGTTTTATCATTTCAGTCATCTAAGTTTCATTCCTTCCTAATTAAGTCTTTTGTTAATGGGCTGTTAGTTTCTGCTGTAAACTTTTATTTTTTATATTTTATTTATTTCTTAGTTTTATAAAGAACATTAATTGAAAAAAAAAAACAGAAAGAAAATTAAATGTGCATTCTTTCCAAACAATACCTAAGAGAGATTCGTCATGATGACCATCAGAACCTGATCAACAAACCCATCAGATATGGTGAGGTTTTAGTCTCGATCAAAGAAACCTTTGTAGTTGGTTTCTTTAGTCCCGGAATGTCCACAAACTACTATGTTGGAATTTGGTATTATAGAGCTGTTGGGGATATTATATAAAGTAATAATGGAAGAACAAGATTAACACAAAAGACAAACAAAAAATAGATAACTTGGAGGCACAATATCCTTTTCCTTAGACAATATTTTCTTCCCACACTATTATTGCTAAAGGGTTATCGCAAATTTGTCCCCAGGATACAACCAAGATGTTAGGTTCTACAAATAGCAATTCTAGAGAATAACCATAGGCTTTCTTGTGTTTCTCTCTAACTTACTATTTTTCAAGTGAACATAAGCCTCTATTTATACTCATAGAGTTATATTTCATCAAAAGGCACGTATAGAGAGTTAAAATATTTCATAAAACCATTCACAAGGCTTGAAATTTCTTTAACCTTTCCGAACAGCCACCAGAAAAATTCTACAGAAAATTCAACTTTCGAATTTCGATTGATCGAAAGGTTCTTTCGATCGATCAAATGCTCTTTTCGATCGATCAAACAGGAATCAACCAGTGATCGAACCAAGCAGAAGCTCCAAGATTTTTTCTTTACCATTTCGATCGATCGAGCCAAAGTTTCGACCAATCGAAAATGCTTAATCTAGAATTTTCACTTTATGAAACAATATTCTCTAAAATCAAACAACATTATTACAACCTATCCTTGTGTATACCTATATATACAACAAGAGCTACAAAACAACCTGTAGTGTGGGTTTCAAACAGAACAGCCTGGTACTCCATGTCAAAGAATAAAACTAACCCATCTAGTCCACAAATATTGCCTCAAAATCAAGCAACAATATTAGTACTCTTGCTCAGCTCTTGGATTCAGGAAATATAATCTTGACCCATAATGAAACAGCAACAAGTTTGGTACTATGTCAAAGCTTTGATTATCCAACTGATATAGCTCTTCCAAGCATGAAACTTGGGCTAGACAGAACAACAGGTCTGAACCAAATCCTAACATCTGATGAAGACTCTCTCTTATCTACCCTTTTGATGAGAATGCACATTTAATTGGCTTTCTGTCTTTTTTTAATTAACATTTTTTTTTCAAAAATTAAGAAACGAATAATAAATAAATAAAAGTTAATGGCAGAAACTAACACATTAACGGAAGACTTAATTGGGAAGGATTGAAATTTAGAGAACTAAAATGACAAAACCCAAAATTATAGGATTGAAAAGAAAAATGACAAAACTTAAAGGGACAGTTGTGCATTTTAGCCTGATGTATATCATGAAAACTATTTTTAAGTCAAGGGTAGTTTTTCTTCTCTTCATAGTTCACATTAGACCTAAAATCCACTAAATGAGGGCTTCGTTTTTAATTAAAGACAGCAGTACTTTATAATGGAAGGTTTAGCTAAATCCTTTTACTTAATTCCTAAAACCACTTGCATGTCTATAGAGTGAGTATTTATGCGTAAAATTAAAAAATGTGCACATATTGAATAAATAAAAAAATAAAAAAAAAATCATTTAATTTACTTCTTGTAATGTGTACAATACATTTTTATGTTTATTTTTGGGATAGATAACAAAAGTATATGTTTAAGTTTATGTTAATTATAACATCTCTAGTTATTACCTATATTTGTTCTCCAAATTTTCTATTAAATAGGAGCATTTAATTTGAAATTTGATTTTGAGCTACTTGACTGACGCAATTATCAATGCGCTTGTATTCATTTGTATCAGTGTTCAAAGAAAATTACCTTTTCTTCTAGTAGATATTGGATTTATTTTTGGTGTGGATCTTAACAATTGTAGCCAAAATACCATTAGATCTGTATTTGGGACATGCCTTAAGAAGGCTTTGGAGTCGGTCTAATTACTATGGCGAGAGACCATTGCTCATTAACGAAGCTTGCCCCACCAAGATAAGGGAACCACTATAGTAGTAGGATATCTAATTAATACCTTTATTATAAATTTGTATTAATATATTATGTCTTTTCTTGGCAGCTAACATCTCAAGTAAATTTGTATTAATATATTATGTCTTTTCTTGGCAGCTAACATCTCAAGTTGTTGGCTATATTTATTCTCTGTATTTTCTATTAAGCAAGAATTTTTTACTCAAATTTCAACTTTGAGCTATTCAACTGGTGCGATCATCGGTGCGCTTGTATTCATTTGGACCAAGGTTTAATGAAAAATTTCACTTTCATTTAGTAAATATTAGATTTTTTTTTTTTTTTTTTTTGGTCAGCCTTAATGTTTACTACCAAATATCATTAAATTTGTATTTTTGAAGCTCCATAATTAGAGTTACATTCTCATTATTGTGGCAGAAGCATTCATCTTCTCTCGTGAGTGAGATACTATATAACATTGGCCAGGCTAGTTTAAAATTAAACACCTTCTCTCTCACTTGTTTTCCCCAATTTACGTATCGTACTTCACAATTTTATTTTTTTTCATTTTAAAATATTAACTATATATATAATTTTTCAATCTCTAACAAATCAGTTGATGTCTATAGCTTTGCCAACTATAGTCCAAGTCACACTACTCATTATGCATTATGAGATTATAAATACACTTGAAAATTGTGATATTGTTATGCGAGCACCTCTGCCAACACAACTTTACGAAAATCTTCATCTTTAATTGAAGAATACAAGAGCTTTATAATGGAAGGTCATCATGTTGCTTAGTTCCTAAAACCATTTGCATATATCTACAGCGAACATTTATGTGTAAAATTAAACATATGCAAATATGGTATAAACAAAAAAAAAAAAAAAAAAAATTATTAAATTTATTTCTATAAATTTGTACAATAAACGTTTATGTTTAAGTATATGTTATGTTTTAGTTTGTTCAACGAATGATTATTAAAGCATACTTAGGAACAAAATGCTACACACATAACACAATAAATATACAAGTGGATCTGATTTCACATCTTTCAAGAAATGTACATTTTAAAAATATGACAAAAAAAAAAAAAGACAAAATGGAGAAAGAACGCAACGAGTATAAGTGTGCTTTTGTTTCAGCTTTTAGGAGCTGAAACACACATATTTATAAAAGCTGAAGGATTTTATGCGTTTGGCTCAGCCCGAAACGCAACTTTTTGAAAAAAGTTGCGTTTTGGGCCAAGGCAAAAAATGCGTTCAGAACGCGCAAATATTATGGACCGCAGGAGGTCCATAAACCAAAACGCGCATGCGCGTTTGAACTATATCGTTGGGCTGGATGGTCAATTACGAAAATACCCTTATAAAAATTCATCAGTTCTCACGCCTGAAGCTGACTCTCAAGCATCTCATCTCATCTCTCTGCTCTCCCTTTGCACGAAGCTCACTCTCACGCCTCCCATCTCAAGCATAATCAAAATACAAACTCAAAAACATAATCTTAAAATTAATCAAACCACAACAATAAAAGCAAAAAAATTCTTGCTCTCATAAAACTAATATAATTTAAAAAACAAATCTAAAATCAAAACAACAACAACAGTAGAAAAAAAAAAAAAATAGAACAACAATAAATGATCAAAAAAAAAAAAAAAAAAACACCGATATGACCCCTGGTTGCATGCACTCCGCAGTGAGGAGGAGGAGTAGCGGTGGCGGTGTGGTGGAGCAAAGACGATTTCTCCTCTCTCCATGCATGTCTGTGTGTGTTTGAACTTTGAAGATAATGACACCAAAAGGCAAGCAAGATTATGGAATCAAGTATCACAGAGAGAGCTAGAGAATTTATGGAATCAAGTAGAAAAAGAAAAAAAAAAGAAAAAAAAAAGTGAGAAGAAAATGAGAGAGCCGGAGAGCTTCTGGAATCAAGTGGAAGTAAAGAAAAAAAAAAAAAGAATGAGGGAGCTTCTGGAAGTGGAAGTAAAAAAAAAAAAAAAAAAAAGGAGAGGATGTACTAATGGTATACGTGTGTGGTGGACAAAATGCAAGAGAAAAAAAAAAAAAAACAGGAAACGTATGGATGAAAGAAAGGCAAAGAATTAGAAATTACAATTTAAAAATACTACCACAATATTTTCACAATATTTTCATAATAAATTTTAAGTAATTAGCTAATATTGGTGAGTAAAAATATAATTTCAGTGGTGGGTTCAAATTAGAACTAGTAACAACTTTCCATATAAGATTTTGTTATGATTCTTGTGAAAGCATTGCAAAAACTATTGTGGATGTAACATTTTTTGTTGAAAAATATAATTGTTGAGAATGAATAGAAAAAGAAAAAATAAATATTAAAAAATAAAGATTAAAAAAGTGGGTAGGCAAAAGATAAATGTCACCGTTGATTGTCCAAACAGTACAAAAATTTGTCTAACCTGCTAGAGATGCTCTTATATATACATTGTCCTTTTTGGTAATTTATCCCTCAAACTGCCACTTTTATATGTGCTAGTCAAACACTCAGTTTTTTCAAAAAGTACTTTTTAACAGCTTTTACCAAACACTCAGCTTTTTGAAAATGTACTTTTTCATTATGCACTTTTTGAAAACTTTACTTTTTCATTATGTACTTTTACAAAAAGCTGAACCAAACTCACCCTAATACAAGTATAATATAAGTTATATTTTAAAAGTTTGTAACAAAAATTCGGGAAAATTTTCTCATATACATTTTTGAGGATAAATACAATAATCCAGCATACTCGCAAAAGCAATATTACTTTCTAGTCAAATTTCTTCTTCCTTATGAGAAATACATTAAAAAAAATTAATACCATTAGAATTAAATGCAAATTAATTTGAAATAAGATAGTCATTAGATAAAATAATATAATAAACTTGTCTGCTTTTCGTTCAATTATTTTAGTTGAACTAGTATCTATGTGTTGTTTTACTATGGACACAATTTTTCACAACAAATTAATAATTATGAGTATGAGTGGTTGACACAACTAAAACTCATGAACCTACAACCTTTTCTCTCTCACTCACAGTTGAATACATCAATAACTGTGAAATTTGTTATAAAAAAATTTTGTCAGTATCATTATTGCCTCCAAATATATTCATATTGATCTTTTTAAGATAGTCATTACTAACATTCATGTATATATATTAAATATAATTACATTCAATAGAATCAAATATCAAATCATAACGAAGCATGTAACTATAATATTCAATGAGTGTTTAAGTGATTGTAGGTCACTCATCTTTATTTTGGGTTTATCTCTATCATAAACGTACGTGCAGTTTCTGAGAGCTCTCTCTAGTAAGACCTCTCTCTAGAGACACCATCAAGAGTATCCTAGAATTTGGAGCATGAAAATATAGGTTGAAACTCTTTAGCCTCTTTAATGACAAGAAGTTGTTTCAAGAATTGTAAAGGCCGCATGGAGGAGTGTGTAAAGCGAGCAAGAAGAGATCCGACAAGTAGCTGAACAGTCCCTACAAGGTATGTGAATATATAAGACCATCTATATATATTCAAACATCAAAAAAAAAAAAAAAAAAAAAAACCATCCCGTTTTGAGGAAATGTGGCTATCTGTTAGTCGCTGTGGGGAAGTAGTTGAAGCAACATGGAGCTCTTGTGCTTCTATGGATTCGGACAAGGCAATAATTGGTAAGATTGAAAAATGTGGAAAAGATTTGAGTTGGTGGAACAAAAACATTTTTGGTAA
Organism: Quercus lobata; assembly: GCF_001633185.2. Taxonomy (NCBI): domain Eukaryota; kingdom Viridiplantae; phylum Streptophyta; class Magnoliopsida; order Fagales; family Fagaceae; genus Quercus; species Quercus lobata. Next base: position 66,753,967 of record NC_044908.1, on the reverse strand, counting down.
TGTTCGCAGGGAGCTTAGTAAAAAAAGGAAGATGCTAATTGAAGAGGAGGCAGCAACAATCAACGAATCAAAGAACTACAACTTGAGATCAATATACTGCTAGATCGAGAAACTAGAATGTGGAATCAACAATCTCATATTCTATGGCTGAGCAAAAGAGATGGCAACACCAAATTTTTCCATAGCCGAGCATACACAGGTTCAAGAAAAATTCGATCTTGGGCATCAATGACTCTCACGGCCTTTGGAGAGAAAATCATGAGGAAATTGCTAAAGTACTCCTAGGTTTTTATAATGAGCTCTTTACCTCATCAAACCCAGTCCTATCTCCGTCAGTTCTAGATCTAATTCCTCAAGTTGTCTCCAATGATATGAACTAGCAATTGATTTGCAAGTTCGAGGAATGGGAAGTAGCTGCAGCTTTGAAGTAGATGGCACCAATGAAGGCTCCTAGACCTCATGGTATGTCACCTTTATTCTACCAGCATTTCTGGCCAATGGTAGAAGGTGATGTGACTCAATCGATGCTGCTGGCTAAATTCAGGTACTTTGCCACAACCAGTAAATCATACCTTTATAATTCTTATCCCAAAAATAAATAAAAAATAAAAAATAAATCCTGAGTTTGTGTCTGAATATCGCCCCATTAGTTTATGCAATGTTCTCTACAAAATTTTCTCCAAAGTCCTAGCAAATAGGCTTAAAAAATTCCTCACATCTGTCATTATTGAACACCAATCTGCTTTTGCAAAAGATTGCCTCATAACAGATAACATTTTGGTTGCTTTGAAACCTTGCATTGCATGAAAAACTATAAATCAAGTTCTTCTGGTTACATGGCCTTAAAACTTGACATGAGTAAATTCTATGATAAGGTTAAATGGAGTTTCTTGGAGAATTTGATGAGGAGAATGGGTTTTTGTGAAAGGTGGATTGGACCTATCATGGTTTGTGTGAGAACAGTCACTTATTCTATACTAGTTAATGGAGAGATAAAGGGTCTCATTAGCCCTTCAAGAGGCCAAAGACAAGGGGATCCTCTTCCTCTTATGTACTGAAGGCCTACATAGGCTCATAAAAAATGCAGCAAGAAGTGGCGAAATCATAGGGTTCGGTCTTTTTAAACTAGACCCTAAACTCACTCAGTTGTTTTTTGCATATGATAGTCTCCTTTTTTGCTTTAACTGAATGTAACAACATGTTGAACCTCCTATTGGTGTATGAGGAATTGTCGGGGAAAAAAGTAAACAGGGATAAAACAGCTATTTTCTTTAGCAAATCCATGACAGAAGCTACTAGACAAATTGTGAAAGGGATTTTGGGGGTTCGTGAAATCCATCTATGAAAAATATTTGGGGTTGCCATCTTTGATTGGAAATGGTAAAAAAGCTAGCTTTAGTTATATTAAGGAGAGAGTGTGAAGGAAGTTGTAGGGTTGGGAAGGTAAACTCTTATCCCAAGCAGGGCGAGAAGTGCTCATCAAAGCAGTTATTCAAGTGATCCCAGCATTCGCTATGGGATGCTTTAAACTACCTTTAGGATTGTGCCATGAAATTGAAGTGTTAATAAGGAAGTTTTGGTGGAGACAACATGAAGAAAAAAGGAAAATTCATTGGCTAAAATGGGATAAAATGACCAAGGCTAAGGTGGAGGGAGGAATGGGCTTTCGTGACCTTGCCTTATACAATGACTCTCTCTTAACCAAGCAAGCATGGCGCCTATTGCAAGATAAAATTTCCTTATTCTACAATGTCTTCAAGGCACGTTGCTTCCCAAACTGCACTATTATGGAGGCCTCCGAATCAAGAAATAGCTCTTATATTTGGAAGAGTTTTATTCTTCATGGTCGTGATGTGCTTAATCGAGGTGCTTGTTGGAGAATAGGTAATGGTCATTCTGTCAAAATCTGGCAGCACTCATGGCTACCAATCAGGCATCCAACTCGTGTGCCATCCCATGTGGTCACTGGCTTGGAGGAAGCCACGGTGGAGCTATTAATTGATGTTGAAACATGTACCTGGAACACAGATTTGATTGATGGATTGTTCGTTCCACACAAAGCCAAGGCGATCAAGGCGATTCCTCTATCACGAAACACTAGTGAGGACACCTTGTGCTGGCCATGGACACAAAGCGGGAAATATTCGTGCAAGTCCAGTTACGGGTTCTTGAAGAATGAATATGACCGGGTTGTAGACAGTGAATCACTCACAGATGAAGGAAGTTTCTGGGAAAAAATTTGGGATTTGCGAATTCCTCATAAAACCAGGAATTTCATATGGAGAGCATGCCACAATTCGATCCCAACAAAGGAAAATTTGCTGCGTCGCCATATCTCTAACAATGCATTATGTGACCGACGCTCCTGCAATGTGGAATCTACTACTCACGCATTATGGTCATGTAATGAACTCTCTTCAATTTGGTCTTCAAATGAGTGGAGTTTTCATTCCAACACCAACTTTATCTCCTTCAAAGAACTGCTGTCTTAGATACTCAGGAACCATGCGAATCCGGAACATTTTGCGATGCATCAAAGAAATCAGGTTCGCCTTCACATTCCTTGCTGCAATTACTCTGATCAGGTAGCATCTCAGGCCAAAGCAAAACTGGCCGAGTTTAATACAGCTCTCCCACCGAAGCCACCAGTGTTGCCGAGACAAAAAGTTTTATGGAAGCCGCAGCCGGAACCCAGCATATTTAAGATTAACTTCGACGGAGCTGTCTTCACGAATGAAAAGAAGAGTGGCATTGGAGTAGTTATATGTGATTATCAAGGCCAGGTAATTGCCTCTCTTGCCCAACAACTTCCCCATGCGCTCCTGCCAATTGAAGTTGAAGTCCTTGCTGCAGCCCATGCCCTCGAGTTTGGTTGGGAAATTGGTATTGGTGAAGCTGTGCTTGAGGGAGACTCAGAGCTTACCATTTCAGCGTTGAAGGAAGATGGCCACTCTATAGCTTTGGTGGACCGTCTCATACAGGATGCTTTTGCCTGGTCCGATATGTATTCAAAATTGTTTTACTCTCATTGCAGAAAAGAAGGCAATAAACTAGCCCATAGCTTAGCTAGACATTCCATTTATATCTTGGACTATGGAGTGTAGATGGAAAATGTTTCACCGTCTTTGTTTTCTGTTTTCTAGTATGATGTAGCTAATTTGGCATTTTCAGCTTAAATATAATTCATTTCCTTCTCAAAAAAAAAAAAAAAAAAAAGTATGGAATCTATAAATGCTAATTGCAAATGGTTGATACTTTATTTCATCTTTGAAGTGATGGTTGGATGGATAATTCATGGATTAATAGAGGTTCTAACTATTGTACCTAAAAGAAAGAAAAGAAAGGGGAAAAAGATAGCTTAGCAATAAGGATTTATATATTATGGGTTCCTAGCTTAATTGATAAAAATACTTATCCAAAGTTTTACTATTTATCAAACAAAATCTTTATTGTTAACCAAGCAATCCTATAAAATCAAATCACATCTAACAAAATAAAACAATCTAGAGCAGGTGAAACAAAACAAAACAAAAACCAGACTAAGCAATGAACTATAATCTCGAAGCAATGAGTCAATAACAATGAAACAGTATCATTGTCATGAACAATCTCCAATGATCTTAAGCCACTACACAGCGATTACAAAGAGAGAGAGGGATGGTAATACCATGAAATCGGTGGTAATGAAGGGATTGTTAAAAGCAACAATCACTTAAATATGGTATGGTAAATAAATAACCAAAAGCGAAAAAATAGTAATACCTCTAATTTTGCAAGATTCACTTAAATGATTATAACAATCACTTAAATGTGGTTAAGCAAGGTATGTACATTTTACATGACAAGGACATGTGTAATTTTCCTATTATTGGTACAACCAAGTTAATAGTCAAATTTTGTCGAAAATTACTTAACTTTTGCCAATTAGACAGTCAGTGATAAGGAAATTTTCTATGAACCTCATGCTTTTTACCATTGTTATTAATATCGTTCTGTTCTGGCCGGAAAATTTCGTACCAGTCCTTAAACCGATACGAATCACCCTCTTGCTCCACCTCGGACCAAATTTCGGTTCATTCCAGCCATTTCAGCCTGTTTCGGTGAATTTCGACCAATAGACATATTTCGGCTGGTATTGAATCTACTGATAAATGCAGAAAAAAATTTTCCTTTTCAAGTTTTAATGGCTATTACCTGAATAGAGCCAGCCATCGCAATTTATCTTACTTTCGGTCCTTTACAAGTTGAATGGCTCACGTACTCATCCCTTTACAGCAGGTTTCCACCACATCAACGGTTGCCGAAATGAACCCAAGCCATGGCAAAGGCAGCTGCTACTGCTGCTTCATCTTCTTTTTCTTCTTCTACTTCCTTCTTTTCGTCTGCTGGTCCTTCTTCAATTCTACTTTGAATTTTCATTGCCTAGTTTTGTGTTTTCTTTCTTGTTTTGTGAACCTAGCACGTGACCAGGTGTTAGAAATGACAAAGAGACTTGACAAAAAGTTTTAGGCTTTGTTTATGTGGGTTCACACGTAATATATAAATAATAAAACTATTTTAATATTTAACTTTAGCTTTTATATTTCGGTTTTTTAGTAGTAATTTTTTTTAGAATATTTTAATAGTAAAATTGTTTTAATAGTTTTTTTTTTTTTTTTTTGAGAATCAATAGTATTATTATAATTATTGGGTAGATTTTTAGACTTGATCGAAATTGATATATTAGCTTAAATATGGACTTATTTAAGACTCAATAAATTATATAGATTTTGACCAATAATATATAACGAAATATAAGTATATAAAATTATAAATAAATAAAAAAGTATAAAAAATGTAACTCCGAAACAGTATGTCAAAACAACCCAATACCAATCTGGTACCGAAATATTCCATTTCAATAGACAAACCGAAATGAGCACCAAAACAGTATTCATAACATTGCTTTTTACAACCATTGCAATTTTTACTTGATCTCTTCTCAGGTAAAATTCCAATCTTAATCCGCACATATTTGAGAAAAAACCAAAAGCAACCAAAAAAAAAAAAAGAATAGACTGCTTGGCAGATATAATTCCTAAGCTTATGTTGCAAAGCAGCGAAGAGAAAGAGTAGCGGATATTAAGCAAAGGGAATAAGAAATATATAAAATAAAGATAATTTACAAACAATTAATTAATTTTATGACCAATATGTCTATTGCCTAACGACAAGTACAAATGAAGAAGTAAGACTTATTTAACAAAATTAATTCAAATCAAATGTAACGTGCCAGTCATTGGACCAATTTAGTATAGATCAATCAAGAAAATCCCTTCAGCTTCATAATCTCTGTCTCCCAGTCACCTTTGCAAGACTGCTCGTTGAATTTCTTCTTGGATTATTCTTTCATAAACCGTAGATTGATCAGGCTAAATTAACTTCCTGTCTTTGACAAATATAGCAATAGGAGGGACCTTGAAAGGGACAAATTTTCAGTTCTTTTTCGTTCCTTGATCTATGTGAAAATTTGTAAGGAAAGCCGCAAGAGAACGAGGTTGGTGAAAATCAGCAAGTAGTAACTCATCCAACCAAGCCTCGTTATAAGAAACCCCACTTTTTTTATTATTATGACAATCCTTTTGGAATTCACACTGACTCTTCTTCTCCGTGCTAAGATTCCTAAGGAATGGCTCTGAGCAATAATCCCCATCCAAAACCTCATCTATCTCAAGCTTTTTAGTGTATGAAGAATGGTCAACAATATCATTAGAACAATGATCAGCCTTATTATTGTTTTTCTCTGCAGGACTTTGCTCTACAAGCGCATGGAAGAAGCTCTCATCAGAAGGCAGATCATTCGAGGAAGCATCGACAGTATTGATTTTCTGGTCCGGACTTTTCTGTACAAGCGCATTGAAGAAACTCTCATCAGAAGGCGTATCATCCATTAATGAAGCAGAAGATTGTATCTCCCGCTTCTCTTCTGTACTGCCGAACTCCATGGCGGGCCAAATATCTGAATCAAGAGTTACTGATAATCTTCTTGATGATAAAACTAAACGAGAGATCGCCTGGTTTTATATTTATATACAGGATTTGGGTCTCCGACTCCGACTCCGTTTAGTAGAGAGTTTTCTAGTTGGTTTGTGTCTCCTACTGGGTCTAGGGTCGGTTTGTGTCTCCAACGTTTTCAATATTGTAGTTTTCTTTTTAGTTTATGCAATATTGTAGTTTACTTTTATGGATATACCAACTGCTGGTGCTAATTATTTATTTACCCAAAAAAAAAAACTGTTACTTCTATTTATGTTTTAAAACTACTAGAGTAGGTGGCATATGGAAGGTATGTGCTACCTCTTCGGTGAGAAAATTAAGAAAAAAAAATTATTTGAAAAAGTATAAAATTATATACATAAAAAAATTGTATGTTATACAAAGTTAAATCTCATTAGTATAAGACTTTTGATACCTATTTGCTAAAGGTAATAGTCACTCATTAAAAACTTCTAAGAATGATAACGAATAGTATTATCTAAAACCATGTCACAATATTTAAATTTTCGCAATGAATGATGTCATATGCTACAATTAAAACTCTTCATCAAATACCTTCAACCATGCACAGTGAAAATTTTGTCATTCATACTTTCTTCTTTATCATTCTACATGAGCTTAGGTGCAATCTTTAGCTTAATTAGTTTTTAATGAACACCCATTTTAGGCAAGAAAAGAAAAGAAAAATAATAACAAAAGACATTTGTCATTGAATTTCTCATTAGATAAATTATAAGTTTCAAAGATTTAAACCTAGAAAATATCAATATTCTCTAAGTAACAAATAAAACACCTTATATTACAATTCCAACCTTCTAAGCATTACTATCATCTAAAACTCAAAATATGTGAAGAAAATTTTTGGGATGTTAAAATTTAGTGGGAGTATTTTTAACATTACATAATAGAATATTTTAAAAATCATAAGTTTTCATCATGGTTTAATTGAGAAAATAAAAATATGACATATTTGCTCTTTTCCAAAATATTAAGAGGAAAATTGCTTGATTTTAAAGGTTACGAAGGAATTGTGAACTACCCTAAACATAAAAGATGAAAAGTGTTTTAATCCTAATTTTTTGTTTTGTGTGTGTGTGTATAACTATGTGTTTTTACTTAAAATGGTGCATAAAGAAAAAAAAAATACAAAAATTCAACCCAAGAAAATTGTACGAGAAACAGTGAATTTTAGCTCAACAGAAATTGACTAATAAAAAAAATTCTAGAAACACAAAGAATGGCACAACATTTTCATAATACATTATAACTTTGTTATATTTTACTTTAACATGTAAAGAATTGACATTTCAGCAAGTGTGGAAATATTGTGAGAACAACAAGATGTCTTAACATTTTCACAAGAGAAATGCTATGTCCACAACATTTTCATTACAAATCATAAGCAATAGGTTGTTAAGGGTGGACAAAAAAGTAATTTCATTGATAAATTTAAATTAGAATAACAATTTACCACCTAAGATTTGTTACGAAAATGTTGTAAAAAATATTGTGAATGTAACACTTTTTTCACAATACCTCTATAGAAAATGTTGTGTTAAAAAAAGAAGAAGAAAAAATACAATGGGTCAACTCAAGGAAATTGCTTTTGAAATAATGAATTTTAGCTCAATAAAATTAACAAACAAAAATCAAAAAATACAAAAGTAATGTCACAACATTTTCACATTACATTTACTTTTTGCTGTAGTTATTTTTAGTATGATATTTTATTATTTTATTATTTTATTTTGACTTACAAGAAACTAACACTTCAAAAATTGAAAAAATATTATGACATTAATTTGTTAAGTCAATATTTTAATATTTTAAAAATTAAATGAAGTATCGTGCTAGCTCATATATATAAAAAGCAAAGTCAAAGTTTCAAACCAAACTGAAATTGGGCGTTAAAAAATAAAAAAATAAAAATAAAAAGAGGGAGGGTGGGGGAAGGATGAACAAAAGTGACGAACAGTGAATTTTGCCTTATTATATTGAACAAACCAAAAAGTTACTGTAGATAAGCTATTGCCTCTTTTTATATAAAACAGTAAGTTTAGTGAAAATTAATGGAGTTCATTATTGGGGGGTTTGATAAGGTTAGTACTATTGAGGTTTCTATTCTATGGCATGGTTTTATGGTGACATATGGTATATACATGCTTAATTGTTCTGTTGGGATTGGGTTTTCTTTTTTTCATTTTTTGGAAAAAACCAATTTCACACAACTGCAAAAAATAACTGAACTTATGACTTGTAATCATGATTTCAAATGCTGCCCCTTTTTTATATGCTTGTGGCTCTTCATGTTTGTCTTTGTTGGTGCACCAAGAGACTCAAAAAAAACCTATGCTGACTCGCCCCGACCCAAATCCACTAAGCTTATTTATGCTTGTAGTCGTGTATTTTGCTTCGGAATGACATTTTTGGTGTAGTATAATGACTTTTCTCATGATTTTATTTTCATGTGCATGACTTTTTTTTTAAAAAAAAGTAATTTTGCAGTTGAGAAATTATTTATTACACTTATTGTATTACACCTCTTTCTCACATAAATGTGGATCCTATATGTAAAACCTACATGTATGGTATGTACATACGTGCACCAGATGTATTATAACGTCTCACATAAGTGTGGATCCTATTGGTGAGACCTACATGTGAGATCAGTAGTTATGTAAGAAATGTGTCACACCATCTGATTTCACCTTTCAAAGGATATAGTTCAGTTTTTCTTGCTTTTATTTAAAAGGCTTTCTGTTTATCAAAAAAAAATATATTTAAAAGGCTTTATGTGATCCCCAATTGACGAATACTATTTATTTACACTAATTATTCTTTTATTTAATGAAATTTGTAGGCTACTTATTTTGATGCGTTGACACATACTATTTGTTAACATAAATTTTTCATCTATTTAATTGAATTTATAGAGGGTTTATGCTTTATTTCTTCAATGAAATGTATATATATTGTTAATATTGATGTTAAGAACCTTATATAAATTGGGCAAAACTTAGATATATCACCTTAGTTACTATTTCTTAGCTATCCCTTTTAAATTTGGATAATTTGTCAAATTAGAAAAAATAACAAAATGCTTTGAAATCTAAGTTTCTTATATTTCCTTTTCTTTCTTTCTTTTTCTTTCTTTCTTTTGTTTTTTTTTTTTTTTTTCACTGTAACCTGCAAGAAACCATGTCTTTATTAGATTCTCTTTGACTTCAGTCAGATCTGCAAAAAAGTCCACAGTCATGTCATCGATCCGATGGATAAAAGAGAAAGTTGTCTGATAACTAAACAAGTGTGCAATTGAGAGAGAGAGAGAGAGAGAGAAGGAGGTCACCCCGATGAGCACCACTGTTGGTGGTGGTGTAGGAGTTGGTAGCTGGTAGATTTAGCCATGAGATTTGGCTACAAGTTTTCTTGTTTTGGGGTTTTGTCACTGGATTTCCAAATATGTTTTCAATTTTAACGCAGCCAAGAGAAAAAGAAAATAAAAGGAGATTGATTTTTAACAGCGTTGTTGATTTATTTTTAATTTAATAGAAGGCTGAAATTTTGGAACAAGACCTATAATCTAAGCAATTAGATATTTTTATGATTATATTATATAGTTGTCATTTTGCATATGTTTTTTGCTACACTATTAGTCCTTGACGTTTGCCTCTTGAGTACTATTGGTCCCTGAAATTTTAAGTGAGCACAATTGGTCCCTAAATTTTCAAAAATGAGAACAATTGATCCTCTTGTTAACAACTATTATAGTCTCAATGTCTAGATGGCTAGCAGATTAATGACAAAAATCAAATTTGAAGTGTTAGACCAATTATGAAATGGGTCTCCAAATCCAAATTTGAAATTGAAACCAAAAAGAGAGAGGGAACCAAATCCCAAGTCATCGTCCTCCACCCCTCACGACTCATCCATTGCATATCCACTGCGCAAGCGACCCTGGCCACATAAATTGATATGGGATGAATCAAATGAGACATCCTGTGGTCATTTCATTGTCACCCATTCATTGCATAGCCACAAATTGGAAGTCATGTTAGCAACACAAGTTGTTTGTTAATTGATGTGAATATTTTTTTTTTATGGAAAACACACACACTTACAACAACACACCAACTCCAAAACTACTAGCTTTTGTTGATTAGTTACGTAAAAATGTTGAACAGAAGAATCAGTATATACTTATATAATCACAATTATATTTGGCAATATGATTTTATTAAACATATTTTTTCATAAGGTTTTTTTTTTTTTTTATCAACTTTATTCTTGTTTCTAATGTCGTTGGCAAAGGCAAGGGACAAATTTCATCTCCCTCCCTCTTTATCATTTCAATTTTAGATTTGGCATCAAAATGGGATTTGATTTTAGAATACCCATTTCAAAACAGGCCTAACACATTAAATTTTCTTTTTCAATTTTTTTAATATCAAAATTGATGACATGTCACTTAAAAATTGTCATGTCATTGTTTAGTTAGCCACAGTAAGCATTGAGACTAACATTGTTAACAAAAGGACCATTTGTGCTCGTTTTTTAAATTTTAGGGACCAATTGCGCTCACTTGAAATTTCAGAGACCAATAATACTCGAGAAGCAAACTTCAAGGATCAATCATGTATTTTTGCCTTTTTTTCCCACTTTGATAAAACTCATGTGCAGCTCCACCTAATATTTGTCTAGCACAATATATCATGATTTTTGGACAAAGTAGGATCTAGATGCTCAAATCTAATCCTTTAGAATGCCACAGATTTGTGCACTTGTGGCCCAAATGATGTGATTATGAATGTTCTTGTTTATATATTGTTAGCCTGTAATGTATACATAGCACGGGTTTCATAATGATGGTCTTTGTTTGTAAAGGAGAACACTAGCAATGGGACCTATGAAAATAGTACAATAATAATAAACTCAATAATATTATATTACATTACAAATATTTTGTTATATAGTAATGAATTATGAGGTACATTAATTAAATCCAAATTTCAAAATAAAAAAATAAACACCAACAACAACAATAACAATAACAATAACAATAATTATATAAATAAATAAAAACAATAACAACAACAACAACAAAAACAACAACGATGATAATAATAATAGAAGTCAACCAGATTCTATAGTGTAGCCCCGGTTTTTTTCTTCCAATGTGGGCAAACATGAATCACCTCCTCTTAGTTCCTCTTTCTTCTTTGGTCCAACTTGTTCAATCATGAGAAACCCCACACCAAAGTTGAGGATAGTAGCTATGAAGGACATCCAGACTTCAAATGCTCTGGAAATATCGATTCTAGAAATGACCGAATTGATTTTATATTATGCATATTAGCACCCACAGGCTTGTCTTATTAATTAAGTTAGAATCCCAAAAAACATTGTCTTCTTCTACACCATAAAACATTTTTTTTCATTTCCTTTACTAGGGACGAAGCCTACCTCTAATTTTTTTTTTTTTTTTTTCAAAGAGAAGCAAATATAATGTATTATTTATTTTAATTTCATTGCAGTCTATGAGATATGGAAAAAAAATAAAAAATAATAATAATCTCTTCTTAAAGCCTTGTTTGATATATTCATAACAAATTAATGAGACAAACGCTAATTGTTGGAGTCATTGTACTAATTTTGAAAAGAAAAAACAAGACTCAATCATAACCTATTGATGAGTAGACCATAAAATCTAAAGGCAACAAAAGTGAGAATTTTGCACCATTTGTGAGCCTCATAAGTGTGTAGGGTTCAATTTCATCCTTATTTTTGGTTGAAATTATGGGTTGTAAAAAAATTCATTAGAAAAATGCCAGAAGAATGATACTACTTTAAAAAAATTAAAATAAAAGGTCACCAAATACTAATTTAAAAAAGTATATGGCTTGTTCCAAAAAATGGGTATATGGCACTCATAAATAATCAAGTTATATGAAAAAGAAATGAAAACTAACTCAATCCATTTAGCAATAGAACAACAAATAAGTTAAAAATAAGAAACTTACATCACTCCATTTTGGAATGCAAAGAGCACAATTATTCTTCAAGTAATTTACATCACTCCCTTTTATGATGTTTGTATTTTACGACAACAAAAAAATATTATTCATGATTTCAAAATTATTTGTCTGTATGTATGTTTACGTGAATGTTTAGTGTTATGTTTATGTTTATGTTGTTTTTAGAAAATGTTTATATTTATATTACTTTATTTAAATGTCATCTTCAAAATAATAATTATAAATGTGATATAAATGTTAAAGTTTTTATTATATATGAAAAGAACAGTGTAATTAATAATTATAAATTTATAGTAGTTATTAATATGCATTTATTATAAATATACTATATATGTAACCATATATTCTGCCTTTTTTTTAGGAAACATTTCCTTTAGGAACAAAGAACACACATTTACTTTCCCAGTAAGTCGCACATTCCCAAGAAGATTGACGATGGTATAACATAACCACCACCTAAAAATAATTTGTTTGGAACTTGAAAGGAGTCTTGATTGTCTATTTTTAAACCACCAATTTAGAGCACCAAAATAGTTATATATACAATTATTGCAACAAGAATCAAAATGTCCTAACATAGGATCAACCATTTCCTCTCACATCTTAATGTCATAATACACCAGCAACTAGTTCTAAATTTCTAATTATTTTTTAAAAGTAACTTTGTGAGAAATGGAATTTGTAGGGGCTGTTTTTGGGGCCCAGGCCCAGCAAGTAAGTGGTTCTGGCCCAAAAGTCCCTAGACAATGAATTTGTAGAAAGCGGGTTACAGAACTAGGGCTGGACGAAGTGAATGTCAGTTAGATATATGCCATGCAACAGTCTGAACGTGAGAATATTCCATTTAAGTTCACAGGATATCGATCCGAGGAGACATATAAGTGCACCTCTTGCTCTGGTTACAGACTTCAGAATTCTTTCACCTCTCTCTCTCTCTTTTCTCTCTAAATTCTTCGATCCCCTCTGCATGGGGATCTCCTTCTCTTATATAACCTCCTTAATTTGATAAGGACCTTACACTTGTTAATCATCTGGACCTTCACTTGAGTGTCTGTCCCATCGGATATCCACCTTATCTTCCTGTGAGTTGCATTGGCCAATGTAACACTGTTCACCTGTCTTCTCCACATTAATGCGGCTGAAAAAGTAGCTTCCTTGCATTTAATGCGGCAGTTGTGGCTTCTCTTTGGACGTCTTACCTTTTCCTCTTTCTTGCTATGTGTGGCTCATCCTACTACCCACGTTTGTCTGGGATGGCTCTTCACTGTGGAAGGGACGCACATTGGGCCCATATTTGTGTGTCCGAGGAGACATTCCTCCTCGGACGTCTTTTAAAACAAACTGGGCTCCACAGGATTGGGCCATGAGCTTTACCTTTGGGTCGTGGTTGTGCCCCGTGTGGGGCCCAAGGCCCATTGTTGACTTTGGAAATTTTACCCCTATAGAATTCATTATGGGGGTTTGTTAAGTTCAGTACTATTGACTATTGAGGTTTACATCCCACGGCATGGTTTTAGAATTTGACATACATTGATATGGTATACACAGTTGTTCTTATCTGTTGGGCTTGGATTGTCTTTTCATTTGCTTGTGGGCCTTCGTGTACCCAAAAGACTCTCAAAACAAACCTCTGCTGAGTTATTTTGCTTTAGAATGAGTTTTTTGGTGTGGTTTTTTTTTTTTTTTTTTTTTTGGAGAAACTTTTGGTGTAATTAGTAGTGTGCATTTGTTAATGATTTATTTTCATGTGGGCAACATATCCTTTATCTATATAATATATAAAAACCAAAGCATAGTAATTATTGTTGCTACACTCTTATTGGAGCTATAACAGCGTAGCATTTCAATCCATTTTGAACCATTCAATCCACTTGATTCACTTCGGTCCATTTCAATTTTGAAATCTGTTAGTAAATAATTAAATTAGTTAATTTAATTATTTTGTCAAAATCTATTAGTACATGAAGTCATTTTTTTTGTGCACTTTGGTCCATTCAGTTTTTTCTTAATTTTTGGTTTGAAAAAAGTATGAAATTTTATTTTATTTAGGCCAAACTTTCTAATTTTGGGCCAAAAATACAAACAAAATAGGCATTAAAAATTAGACATAATAGCCCAAAAAACAATAAAAATGATAAATATTCAAAAGATTACCTTAAAATTCAGGTTTCAAAATATGAGCATTTTACTTATATTTGGAAAAAAAAATATTACAATTCTAAACTTATACAATAATTTAAACTTATAATGTAACATGTTACATGTCTTTCATGGAATGGGGGTGTGTAGATACCTCATTTTGTACGCGTTGTGACTCGAGCCTCCATTCCCAATGACGATATCACTGGAAGGGTCTAGGTCTAATCTAGGGCCTAGCTAAAGGAACTCTTTAGTTGAAAAATGTTTTTGAAAAAGAAAAACCTTGCATGAACCACAAGCATGCATATGCAAGCTTGACCATGCATATGCATACTTAAGTTATGCGTAAATATTAGGGTTTTAGAAAGCCATGTAAGGAAAGTTTTTGATGGAAAATAGGGCAGATCTAATCCCACATTGCACGGGAAGAGCTCTACTTCTCCTCTCTAAACACTATAAAAATGCTCAAGCACTTTTCCTAAAACACATCGAATCTACTCAAAAAAAAAAAGTGATTCAAGAGAGGCTTTTAACTTCAAAAAGCATCATAAACTAAAGTTTCTTGGTTGGGACCTATTTCAGGTCTGAGCCTTCTAATTAAACATGCTAACCCTCTAGGTTTTTTTTTTTCTTTTTTTGTAGATTGACCGAGAGGAACAATCAATATCAAGCTCCAAGAGCTCTTGTGTTTGAGGTAAGGGTCTAACCTCATTTCTTTAGTTTTTGTCTTGTTTTTACTACTTTGATCATCTATTTTGTAGCTTAGGTTTATAGCTTTAATAGTTTAGAATAATGATAGGTTAGTTAGGATGTAGTTTCTTTGTGTTACCTACTGTGTTTCTAGGTAGGGATGTGTACACATGATTGTGTACACGTACGCATCTCCATGAACATGCATACACATGCTTTTGCATGCGCACGCATGTTCAACCCGTAAAACCCAAAATTTTATGTTCTTTGATTTCCTTTCTATTTTGTTTAGCTTTAATAAATATTTAAGTTCTGTTTAGATCAATTTATGCATGATTAAGTTAGGAGCTAGTAGTATAACATGTTTTATTACTTTCTTTGTTCAAATGTATTAGGGTTTATATGCTTTAATGAACGAACATGAACATGCATATAGTGTAATCACGCAAATGATGCATAGGTGTTGTGGTGATGTGATGCATTGAGGTAAGTGAATGTAAATCATTCATAATTACATGAACATGTATTTAAATTTGATGATAGAATGCTTGATGAACATGGTTGGTTGATACCATGTATGCTTGCAGTCATTGGATAATGATATGCTTCAATTCAATGTGATGACATGCTTGCTACTTTGAGGGAATGTGATGTTATTATGTGAGATGAATGAGATGAGTACCATGCTTAGATGAATGGTAGGATATGTACCATGTCTAGACTTATGTTAGGGCATGTGTGAATGTTATGTTTAGATGTATGTTAAGATATGATGAGATGCATATCTGATATGAGATACCATGATGAGATGATGATGTGCTATGTTTAGATATGATGGGATGTATGATGATGCCATGAGAGATGAATGCTAGATTGTATGCTAGATGCATGTTAGGATAGATCTAGAAGGTGTGTGTGTGCATAGATAACCTATTAGAGTACTATTTGATAGAATTAGGACATGAAACAAAATGAGTGGAGGCCAAACCATGGGTCAAGTAAGGTTGAGTGAGTAACATACCTTCTCATCCCCACCAAACCTAAACTCCAGACATGCGCTATGGTAAGATCAATTCTTCCATGAAGGGCACTATAGATATGGTTCCTAGACCTAATTTAGGCAGTGACTCCATTTTTTCACCCTCCACCCTGGTCCACTTGGCTGAGACATACTCCTACCACAACAATGCCTGAATTGTCGCAGGCGCTTGCGCCCACAAAGTGTGCAATTTTTTTTTTTTTTTAGTACTCCTAGATATATTCAAACTAGTAAACCTGTTATAGTATTTTTTTTTAAAAAAATTTATTTTTATAACATCTACTCCATTTATATAAAAAATATTATAATTATATGATTTAAATCTTTTTATTAAATTATCTTTTTTTCATATATATATCATTATGTATTGTTTTTTAATGCAAAATGCATTATATGTTCCATTACCAAAAACTTATAAAAATAGAAAATACTTTTAAATAACACAAACTATTTAATCTACCAATTTTATATTATATTTTCTTATAAAATAATTATATTTTATATTCCCACTCTTGGGCTCAATTTTTCAGTCTTGTCTCCACTCAAGATTGATGCCCTTTTTTACTCTCTCTCTCTCTCTCTCTCTCTGGGACAATAAATTTTATTTTTCTCATCAGTGTTGTTTCTTCCAAATGTGTTCTCTTCCATATTTTTTCACCCGGGGATTGGGAGTGAATATTATCAGTACAAATGTAGTCCAACCTATTCGGAAGTTGGGATAGTTCAATGTTTACAACTTTAGTTTACCGTGTAGAATTGAGCCAAATTTTAAACTTAGTTTAACCACTCAATTTGTCTAAATCTGAAAATCGTGACCATAAGGAACAAAGGTTGGGTCAAAGGGATTCTGCCATTCCCGTACTCTTTGTTGCAATATTCAGATACCACGCAGTGCTATAGACATACATGACATGAACTTGATAACATCGCATGAACTCTTGTGCTACAACTTTTGTTAAAGAGATATCTTTTTTGGCAAGCAAAAGGGATCGAAAAACTTTCTTCTTCTTCTTTTTTGGCATTCCCGATGCATCCATGTCGTCCTCTGGGCTTCCCTTAGCATAATGGTTTAAGTGTGAACTACAATTCTAAGGCTTCTTCTCGCTTCCATATTCCACGGAAGTTTTTATTTCCTTTTGCCATTTAGTCTATTTTGGCTCTTTCGATATTAAGATCAGGTACTGCACTACTAAAGCGATTGAATTTTATGCTTTAGTTGATTGCCTTAAACCTGACAGAAATCTTGTGCATATCCAAATCAAGTGGACTCCCCCGCCGCTTGGATGGTTTAAGCTAAATTCTAATGGCTCTTCTGAGGGGAACCCAGGGAAAGTGGGGGGCGGTGGTCTGATTAGGAATTCAGATGCGATCTGGATAAGTGGTTATGCTCGTAATATTGGGAGTGCTTCTAGCGTTCTGGTTGAGCTTCGGGCTCTTAGGGATGGTTTTGCTTTGGCTCTATCTCTTGGCCTAACCCATCTTATTGTTGAATTAGATGCGCTCGTAGTGGTATCAGGGCCGGCTGAAGCTATAGGCGACTTAGGCGGCCGCCTAAGGCCCCCACTTGTAAGAGGCCCCCAAGTAGTAATAATATAGTATATAATATTGTTTTCTTGTCTGAAAGAAAAAAGAAAAAAAAAAAAATGTTTCTCACACTGAAGTGACATGAAGGCTAATACCATCAATGTATCTTTAGTTTGCAAAAGAAAAGATTACAAAAGGCCCTTTTCTCATCTTAAAAAAAAATAAAAAATAAAAAAAGAGGCCCGTTTCTCACACTGAAGTGACATAAAGGCTAATGCAATCACCATATCTATAGAAGAAAAGATTACAAAAAGCCCGTTTCTCATCTTGAAAAAAAAAAAAAAAAAAAAAAGCCAGGCCCGTTTCTTACACTAAAATGACATGAAATCCCATCACCAAATCTTTAACTTGCAGAAGAAAAGATTACAAAAAGCAAAAATCTTTAGTTTGTAGAAGAAAATATTACAAAAGGCATAAAGAAGAAAAAAATCGTCCACTCTCTGACTCTCTCCAGTCTCAATCTTGATTCAAAAAAAAAAAAAAAAAACACACTCTTTTTAGTTCACTTACTCATCAATTGGTGTTGGCAATAGACTTGGTGTGTTCACAAATCTTCATTTCAGGTTCGTTTTTTGTTTTCTCCTCCTTTGCCTCTTTGGCTCTTTCGTCTTCTTCATGGTCATTGGTTTGCTGCTGGGTGTCTAGGTTTCTTTTTTCTTTTCTTTTTTTTTTGTTGAAGAGGAGTTTGCTTTGCTATTGCTCATTGCTGCTGAGTAAAGAGTACAAACAGTGCCGGCAAGAGAACAAACAAAAAGACTTAAAGAATTTACTTTACAAAAAGTGAAAAAGAGAACCTTAGATTTCTCTAGAAGCCATGATCCGGACCCATAGATTTCTCATTTCTCTAGACTCTTTAGACTCTTAGATTGCTTTAGATTTCTCTAGATTCTAGAAGCCACTTAAACTCTTACTGTTTTAGTCTTTTAAAGTGAAAAAGAGTTTACACGTTTTAGTCTTTTAAGTCAACACGTTTTAGACAGCCTTACACGTTTTGCTTTTGTTTTTGTTTTTTTTTTTTAAGAATCAGATTTAGTGCAATGGACTTTTAGTCTCAGTGAATGAGTGAATCAAGTTGAGTTCTACCTATTTTGCTAGTGGGTTAGTCTTAATAGATCCAATCAAGTTAAGTCCTACACATTTTGCTAAAAAAAAAGGTTTATTGCTACACAAAAAAATAAAAAAAAAAAGAGTATTGATAACAAAATTATAAATTTAGAATAATTTACTTTGTATTAATATTAATTTTAATTTTTTTGTGCAGGTTTAAAGTCTAAAGTAATCATATTAAGTAAAACTACAATTGTGCTTTTGATAAGCCAAGTTCTATTGTTTTATACATTAAATTTATATTATTCTAGTTAAATTGTAATTTTTTTTTTTTTATAGATTGTATTTCATTTATTCATAAATATTTTTTAATTACAAATGTCTACTAGAAAATATCCATCCGGATATGAAAAACTAAAAAAAAAAAGACAGAGAAGAACTAATTGAATCTCAAAAAGGAGCTATAGACAAATTTATTACTAGTAAAAAACAAAATCTTGCAAAAAATTTGAGTGAAGGTTTCATAAATGAACAAGAAATTCATCAAAAAGAGTTAGAAGATAATGAAAATATCCAACAAAATGATAATAACGAAAATGGTCATGATAATGTTCAGACATGTAATGTCACCATTCTTGATAATGAAGCTCAAAATAATTTAGAGGAGAGTGAAAATATTAATGATCAACCTAATTATATTCCTACAAATATTTTTGATCCAAGTCAATGGAAAACTATTGATATAAAATTAAGAGATTTGTTAGTAGAAAAGGCCCCGTTTAAAGCTTTCGCCTAGAGCCCCCCAAATTCGTTGAGCCGGCCCTGAGTGGTATGTTGATGTTCACCCTGTTTTGTGACCTTTGGTGGATGATTGCAGGTTGCTGTTGCAGAGGGTCCCTAATTCCCTTGTCCAGCATGCATATAGAGAAGCTAATAAGAGTGATGATGCTCTTGCTAGACTTGGACATGCTCTGTCATCAGATTTTGTGGTTTTTCCTTCTCCCCCAGCTGAGGCTTTGGGCGGTGACGTGTTCCTACCGTGTTCCTGTTCTTTAGCTTCTTCTTGTTATCCCTTTTTACCTAAAATCTTTTTTTTTGTTTCGAGAGCAAATCTAACTAAAACTGAAAATTTATTGGTATAATGAATCAAGAGTTCATAGCTATTATTGTGGTCTCCAACCATTTCAGCATTCCATTCTACTGAAAAACATCACCTAAATAAATGTGGTGTGGATTGAGAACCATTTTACCAATAGAGTACCCACCTAGTACAAGAAAATGGTACTAAGCATCATGACAATGATTGCCACAAGATAGGCGACCAGCATATATAAATGGGCCGAGAGAATGTTGGTGTGGGCAATGGTTGGTTCACGGTCCCAGCAGTTCCAAGATGTCCGAAAGTTTGTTTGTACAGTAATCTGGTTCAATACTATTTGAAGGGTCATGAAGAGTAGAATGACTAGTTACGCCTGCAAATCACAGCAGTTTCATAAGCATCAGCAAAATCACAGATGATTTATAAACCCTCATTGTTACAACTACTCATCATACTAAGCAGAGAACCATTTACCTGAAAACACAAGAAGAGTTTTGCAACCAGCATTCTTTCCAAATAAGACATCAGTGTCTAATCTATCACCCACCATACACATTTTGGAGCAACTGATTTGAAATCTACAAAACAAAATACAAGTTAAATTTCCCTAATTACATTTCATACAAACTCCAACAACAGAAGCATGATCACTTGTCTACATGTGTGCTGCCACTTTGTCAGTTTATCTGCTTCAATTACATATTGGTTCTCAAACTACATGGTGCCCAATTAATAAGACATGTCCAATCTTTTTATTTTTGTATCATATTTATACATTTCAGATTAAAGCATCAGACTTCAGTAAAAAGGTAAGATTTAAAGTTAGATTACATGCTGGAATTCACATGAAAGAAATTATATAAAATGATTCCAATTAAATTGCTTACTTTTGTTGTAAGAAGTCCATTAAAAAGGTTGATGGTTTCCCAACTACAATAGGCTCCTTCTGGGTTGAACCACATATGGCAGCCACCATACACCCTGCACCTGAAATCCAAAATTGAAATATTATGAGAATAACTGTCAAGTCTCATACTAAGCCAAGTTTCTATAAGGTTGAAAGTGAAAGAAACCTGGCCACTCTTGCAAATCAGTCATGTGTCCAACTGCGTCCTGGTTAGTAGCAATGAATAGGCATCCCAGATTCTCACGAATGCAAAGGGTTCCATATCTGTCAGTTGAGAGCTTAAATGTCTTAAACAAATCAAAAAACTATTAACATGAAATCTTAAATATATACACAGCAATTAGCAAAAGCATTTCAAAAGTCAAGAGTTTAAAACATTTGTTGCAGAACTAATGACCATTATATCATTCAATTATGCATTTAGAAAGAAGTTCCTTCCTAAATTCCATTGAACATCAGAGATTTTGAATGTAGTGTTGATTGTGACCTTCGCAAATGTCAAAGACCAAAAAAAAACCTACTTTTGGTTTTGAGTTAATCCAACTATTGAAAAGCCCTGGTTCTCTGGCTGTGGAAGGATGACTTACATGAGCATATGATAACAACAAAAAATGAAAAGAAGCCAAAGTAAAGAAAAAAAAAACTGTAAATCTTTTTCTGAAATTTTCTTTAGAATGTATCCATAACTTCTTTCAAGGAATCAACACAGTTTTATAGAGGTCTAGTACATTCACAGCCTATCACATGTTTAAGCGGTTTGTATTCAAGGGTTTCCTAAGACACATGATCGATACTGAAAAAGTCAACAGAAAGCAGACATAACATTGAGGAGAAAGGAACAAGGAATTTAGACATTCTTACTGAAGCTTGTAATAGTTTATGTACTGGTCTAGTCCAACTACAACAGCTCCAACCTGGGGATTAGGAGTTTTGCATAATTTTAATAGCAGGCAAACAGCACAAGTAAAATTCTAGTAGAACTTATGGGCCATGTGTCACATTACAGTCTTATCGTGTTCAAAGAGGCAATTCGGTTTCAGCTGTACTGTCTTTTTGCCATCTTCCTGCAATAACTTTCTCTCATTAGCATACCAATGGCAAAAGCTTAAGGCAAGGTTTTCCACTCTTAGTGGAAATAGTTAGAATCCAATGTTATAAAAACTAAAATGGACCGGCCAGATGGTGTGCCAAAACTATTGACCAGCCTTAGTTTGACCTCAAAATCAGAACCATTGGGCAATCATTCATGAAGCCTAATACATAAGCTCATAAACTTTATTTTGAAAATAAATAAATTACCGGGCCACCAAGACCTGTAAATCCAGCAAGCTGCAGCTCTTCTAATATACCTTCCTCACCAATCACATAAACCTGCAAAAGGAACAAAATTGTTGCAACAATTACGAACTAACATTGAGAAGAACAAGTGAAATTTACCAGCAATACACTAGACAAAAATTAGTTTTCAGACCACCAAATGCAACTTTAAACAATAACCCAGATTGCAATTCATAGACAAACCATCCAACAACAGGATATTGATAATAGAATAATCTCATTGGGTATCAAGTATTTCATCCCAACCAATTAACTAGCATTAGCAGCCTCTAATTCTACGGGCAATGAAACAAATCATGTAGTACTTTCTAGGAGCAATTACTATTTTCATTTTGAGTGGATAGGTAAATTAAAACAATGTAAATAGAAAAAGCTTGAACCTTTTTTTCTCTAGGAAAATTATTGACCTTCAAGAACATAGCAGCTGCAAAAGATGAGCAAAATATCTCGTCCTACAAAAACCCACAAGAAAAAAAAAATGGTTGTAATCAGCATTCAAAAGCATTAGCATATAGATCACAAATATCGTAATAAGAAAAAAAACAATTTCAAATCTATAACAAAATCAGTACATTTTGGGAAAAAAATGTATTTGAAATGAAACAAACCTCAGAGACAGAAATTCCCAAGGATTGGAATTTTTTAGCATACTGTCTCCTTGATTTTGTGGAGTTATTGGTGACAAACACCAACTTCTTGCCCTGAAAAAAATATAAAAATAAAAAATAAAACCCAACAAGAAATTCAAAATTTTGGGATTAAAAAAAAAAAAAAAAATTGGAGAAAGAAAAAGAGTGAATGTGTGCCTTGGAGCGAAGCATATCTAATGTCTGTGAGACTCCATCGATGAGTGTATCACCCTTCCATATCACACCTATAAAAGCAAAACCCAGTTGTATTTTTTGTAAATTTAATACACATAACAAAGATTGAGATCGAAATCCAGAAATAAATATGTGTGTATAAAGAGGAAGAATGGAAGTTAAAGTTAAAAGTGAGAGGAATGAGACCGTCACAGTCGAAGAGAAAAGCATCGACAGAGTTGAGAAGATCTCGGGCGTTGTGAGAGGAGAGAAGCTGGGAATGACAGTCTCCTTGTCTCTCTGCAACGTTCATGTTCATTGGTTGAGGGAGCGTGAAATGTAAGCAGTAGCACTGCACGGCAGTGGAAAAAATATATACGTATGGGGAAGAGTTGGAACCGAAAGAGAAAGCTGCACGCTTGGATTTTGCTACTTCTGAATAAGAATATGCCAACAGCACTTTTAGAGGAAGGAAAATGCTAACAAGTAACTTTAACCATTCATTTTTTAAAAGTTTTGACGTTAATTTTATAAAAAATAAAAAAATTATTAAAATATTTTTTTTTTTCTCATATAAATTTTTTTTAAAGACATTCATTAGCATAATCCTTAAAAAGAAACTTAAAATGTTTGTTGGGTGAGACTACCGGTAGGTATTTTTCTTTTTCTTTTTTTTTCTCTTTTTTTTATTTTTGATTAATCCAATGTTTTTCCAACAATTCGCTATTCTCCGTGTATGTATAGATTCTCATTCTCATACAAACTATTTTATAATATTTTTACAAAATGTTGATATAGTCAACTTTTTATTGGTTTTCACTTAAACTCACCATTAACATCACTTTTTCATTTACTAATAATCACTCATCATATCAACAGTTTGTAAAACTTTTGTAAAAAAAATTTGTATCTCTAGCATTATTCTTTGTCGATTAGTCATTTTGTTAAGAGATGTGCTACATCCACAACATTTTTACAACATTTTCACAACAAATTATAGGTGGTTAGTTATTACTGGTTCAAATTTAAACTTAACACTAAGATTACTTTTTTGTCCCAAGAATAACAATCAGTAACAACCTGTCACTTATGATTTGTTGTAAAAAAATTGTGGACATATCATTTCTCTTTTATTAAACCATAAAGGATTACAACTTTTAGTCATTTCACATGTGTCATGTGTCATGTGAGTTTATAAATGTTTATTTATTACTATTTTTATTGGTAATTATGATCCATGGCTCAAAAGGGTTGAAATATGCTAAATACACTCTAGCACAATATTTAGAACCCTTAACACAAAGTTTTATGGCTAAGTTGATTTTACCACTAAAAAAAACAATATAGTCCAAGTGTAAGTTACTTAGCAAATTTCCAAACCACTAACTACACTACACAAATATGGCAATACAGAAAGATGAAGGAAATAAAGAACAAGAAAGCAAACCACACATGACATCACAAAGTGTTATGAAAAAGGAAAACTCAAGTCGTTGACGTAAAAACCTCTCCTCTAACCACCCATTGGAAAACTCCACTAGAATGAATAGTTGCAGTATATAAATGACTATAAACCCCCCCAGCCTATATCTCCTTATGTACTTGAATCCTCCAAACTCCAGCTAGCAACCAACTTCATAAGTCATTTCTTCACCTAACTTCTCAAAGTCACCACTGTTAAGCTGCCAACAAAAAGCCACCAAAGGATTTGGATTTGGATATGGATATTGCTTCTCATGTTTCCAATGTCACTCACAAGGCCTGTGTTTGTGGATGAGGAAGATGTTTATAGAATCTCTATTAATACATTAAAAGAGATGGAAAAGAAAGATGGGAACTTGGTTTTTCTCAAGGAAAAGCTCTCTCTTTTCATACAAAGGCTTGGCTTCAATAATCTTCACACTTCTTGCATTTGTAGGGTTTTTTCAACCTTTATTTGAAGTCCCTTGCCACACCTCACAATTGTGTGTGTGTGTGCTGGAAGATGTGCAATGGACAGGTACATAGCAAAGTACAGAGATTGTGCAGCTCGTGACCTGGTTGCCCTTTAAGGTCGCGAGTTGGTCACGAGGTGCACATCTGCACTCTCATCCAAAATAACTGCCACATGGATCTCGCAGGCAAGATAGGTCGTGAGCAAGTCACCTTAAGGTCACAAGATCACTGGCTGATGTTGCTTCAAATATTCAAGGAGAGGCTCAAGCCCATAATACATGAAAACCCAGGAAACTATACATCAACATTAAATGCATTACAAACAAACTTTTGTCACTGAATTAAGCCAACACTAAAACATAACTTCTCAAGAGTCAACCCGCCATTCGATCCAATCATGTTAGGTGGAAAAGGAATAATTGACTCCATCAAATGTAAATCGACTTCCTTGCCATTCAAAACTCCTACAATTCTATTGATATTACTGATCACAAGTTAAATTAGGTCAAGTCTCATAAAAACTAACACTTGATCTAAACTAGGTAGGTGAAAATGTCATCTACTAGTAATAATAAAGTCGGGTGTGATTGCTAGAAAACCACTTTTAGGTAGACAAGTTGGGCCTTTAATGAAAATAAAAGCCGATTTAAATAATTTATTTTAGGTAACTGCGAAAAGAGAACACCCCCCCCCCCAACCAAAAAAAATTGGTCATAAATAACCTAAAATTGAAAACATAGTTTGTGATTATTCATACAAATGCAAACTTAACAATAATAATAACTCAAGGGTGTACATAAAAAGAGAGTTGCTCACTGTCGTTATCTAACAATGAGAAAAAATGCCTAACTCTTCCTCAAATGAAAAATATGAAGGAAAAAAAATCAAAAAACAAATTTGATAATTCAATATTTTAGAGATTAAAAATCCTTAAATTAGGTAAAGAGATAAAAGTATCACCAAATTATTGTGCAACTTTAACTAGAGAGGAAGAAATTATACAACAAGAAACAAATCCTTAAATTATCAGCAAAAAAAAAAAAAAAAAAAACTGTTCAAAATAGAAGTAGTCCAATTTAAAATAATACTTAATGATGCGAAAAATCATCAATATGTACTCCTCGTCGATACGGATGGACGAAGGTGTTGGCTTCGTCTAGAGACGAACCTGTTAGTGCTATTCTTCTCTGGCTTTATAGCTTTCAATGCTGCACTTCTCTCCTTGTCAATACAGATGGACGAAGGCGCTGGATTCATCTAGAGACGAACCTACAATGAGATATGAAATAGAGAAATATGTATACACTGGTGTGGCGTTTGTCAAACACCCTCTGACGATTAAGTTAGAGTAGGATTCAATTGAAGTATATTGCTAAAGAATTCAACTTGATAATAAATTTTGGGACGAGAATTGTGTGTACCTTTGCCTTTGGTTTGTGTGGGTTTTTATAGCCCTTGTCTTCATTGTCTGAATGAAAATCTACATTCATGAGATATGGAGCCATTGGTATTAATGACTAGCTTTTATTGTCCGCCAACGACTATTCGCTCGTTGGTGCCCGTACGTTACTCCTTAGCTGTCTTAGGCATTGAATGTCTTTTATGGCTTCGTTCGCCATTGATGTTAGTACATTACGCCTTGTATTGAATAGCGTTTAATTCATTCGTCGAGAGGTAGACAATCTTAATAATTCATCAGTAATGAATGCGAAGGCATAATAGACTTCAATAGTCTTCTACCCGTTGGTCCGTCGGTTATGCTTTTTCTTGTCTAGTGTGTTAACTGTTACTCATGTCATTCATGGGGAACTCATTTAATGTATGCTGTAGTTGTTCGTCGCATGAACGATGCTAGCTTGATGGACGAAGCTGAGTTTCTCTTCTTTTAGACTAGGGTGATTTTTCTCTTCATCAATACTAAAAAAAGAATTTATGTCATTGATGTCAAGGACGCATGTGGCAATCGAGTGAAAAGAGTGAAGCTGGGAGGGGCTAAGGCAAAGGCTAGGACTAAGACTGAGATAGTGAAAGGCATAGAGTTGTCTGTTTGATGACAATGTTTCCATGTGGCAAATAATGTAATCCATGCAATGAATCATGGTGCGGAAAACAACCATATAAATTAATAAATACTCTGTTGATTTGAGTTCAAGTGTTCCTTACTTAAGTAATTTCCCCTTACGAAAAATTATTAGGTACTCCCGGAGTATTATAAATGCATATTCCTCCCTCTCACATGAATGGTGGGTCCCACTATGAATTTAATTAGTGGGACCTACCATTTATATGAGAGGAGGGAGTACACATTAATGGTATTCTGGAAGTACACAATAATTTCCCCTTACTTAAACCCATAATATAATTGAAATTTGAACATTCTAAACCCATTAAAACCACATTTGACCTGAGAGTAGTCAAAATCGACAACGATCTTTTAGGTTGAATTAGTTTGGTTGGATTTTCTGGAATTGTGTGATTTTTTACTCAACCATATATGCCAATTTGGGTGATTAGCCAATCTCCACCAAATATGGTAGTGGTCAAGAAAAGAGGCTAGCGACTAGTGAAGAGAAATGCCAACAAGGGTGAAGTTAAGAGGATCGACTATAGCAGGATGAGTTAAAGGTCCTTAGAGATAATGTGTCAATCTAGGATTGGCAATTTCACATCGATCTATCCCTCCCCACCCTAAATAGTTGATGCGTGGGGACAAGGCAAAATCTTTGTGTTTTTCTCTTTGAATATTTGCTAGTGATTCTGAGATATTAGTAAATGTTTTTATTCCTTTTTGTTATGTGGGCCTTGGTTGAGGTTCAAATGAATGCTCTATAAAAGCTTAGACCTATCTACTGCCTTTCAACAGCCCAAAGCGTTCACTCGGTCCAGACCATAAATATAACAGAAACTTTAGAATAACAGTAGATACTATTGGGCTATTAAATCGAATGAAGCTTCAGATGTTTACCCCCTCCCAAAAAATAAACGAAAGAAACTTCAGATTTTAGATTTTTTTTTGGGTCTTTTTTTTTTTTTTATACGACAAACTTTGTTATAGTTAATGGCTACAATTGTTCTCATTATTTTTTTATTAGATGTGGATTTTGACAAATTCACCATTGAATTGAATTTTCTTCCTATGTCCTCTATGTTTGAAAATTTTTCAAAAAACCAAAAATCAATAGCTATATCATCAATTGAATATTTGAATTTCAAGTTTTTGTAATTTAAAATTATGCATAAAAAATAATTTTATGAATCAAATAGTAAATTACATATGATTGATACGAAATTTGATATGAGTGTTAAGAATATAAAAAATGTGCAATCTAATAGTTAGATTTTCAAAATATATAGTCATGCTAATTTTTTTAGTGGGAATTATAACCGCTAACTATAACCAAGTTTGTAACCAAATTTTGTCCTTTTTTATATACATTGGTGGAACCATAAATTTCTTATTTAAAAATACTATGAGGTGCCAATTGAGTTACAAGTCTCTTGACGATTATTATGAGGTGCCATTATTATTGCCTTTTACTTTCAAACCATCATACTAATTTTTTTTTAAATGGCGGAATTCAAATACAAGCCTTTTATTTAGCGATAAAAAAAAATATTAATTGAACTTCTCCATTGGAAAAGGCAATAATAATACTAAAATATGTCAATTGAGTTATAAGCATGTAACAATCAAACAATAATAAAAATAATACAAGAAGATTATTATTATAACTCTATTTTTTTTATAACACGTACCTTTGCCATGATGTAGTACCTTGTACAAGAACAACACATTAATTGTTGTGTATACACGTGTTTAAGAAGTCTCACATTAAATAGTAATTGTTAATATAACATATTTGGACCAAACTTAATCTTTCAAGTTAAGTGGTGATCTTATATATTATATCAACTAGCATGTAACTCATGCAAATGCATAGATGCATTTAACATTAAACATAATTTTTATTATAAAAATATAAATAATTATTCAAATTATTTTTAAAAGAATATTTTTAATAAGATAGAATGTCTAGTGATCTTTGTTGTGTGGTGATTTTTATTGAGTATATGTGATTGGTTTTTTTTTTTTTTAAATTTTATAGTTCATTAATATTAGATTCTTAGTATTTTGCATTCATTAACTCACTTGACACAAAGATTAAAAAACTAAAGTGGACGCATGGCACAAACTTAAGTGGATAATTATAGTGTGGTCTCCACATAAATTTAAACACATGACGCAAAATTGGATTCTAATTTCAAATTCTAATTGAATTTTCTTTGAGTTTTGCCTATTAATATAAATATATATATATATATATATATATAGACTATGACACATTAATTGTTGTGTATACATGTGTTCAAGAAGTCTCACATTAAATAATAATATCAATAATGATGGTTAATATAACATATTTGGACCAAACTTAATCTTTTAGGTTGAGTGGTGATCTGTGGGTCTTAGTTAATTCAACTGGTAAAGTCTCTGATAGTTGAATAAGAGATTTGTTATTCAATTCCTACCTACACCAAAAACTAATTGATGTTTTAGTCTAATGATAACAAAATATCATCAAAAACAAATGTCATAAATTGAAAAAATCTCTCCAAAATTTTTTTTTTTTGAGTGGTGATCTTATATATTATATTAACTACGACACATTAATTGTTGTGTATACACTTGTTTAAAAAGTCTCACATTAAATAATAATGTTGATAGTGATTGTTAATAAACATATTTGGACCAAACTCATTGACTTTTTTTTTTAGTAAAACCAAACTCGTTAACTTAATCTTTTAGGTTGAGTGGATATCTTATATAGTAGTATATCAACTACTCAATTGAGGTCTCCCACTGTGTTATTTCCTTAACAAGAAGTAATACCAACATGATAAGCATCCTCACACCACCACAGCCCAACTGCCTATACGCTGAATCTATTCACTTTTTTACTGCAGTATTAATTCCTAATGTAAAACCAACTCCTGTAGTCCTTTGCTCCTATAAAAGGTCCTTGTTTATGTCAACTATGAATACATAATCAGTGATGGTGTAAGATCCAAAAAATTCTCATTAAAGCCTCCACCCTCTTCAAAGTGCAGCATTCAAAACTACCACATATTCTCTTAGAATGATCAAATTGACCTTTACATTCTTCAGTTCAGCAGCAAAATACAATCTCAAAGTCCCAAGTGTCAACCCCCCTAACTTCACTATCCCTCAGCCCAAAGTTGAAAAAGAAAAGAAAAAAAAAAAAAAAAAAAATTCCTTACCAACCAACCCATTTTTTATATCTTGTTGTTTGACCAGGGAATTTGATTGACCAAAGAGAAAAACAAAGAAAAATGACACCATTATGAAAGTCCGCAAAATTGAGCTTTGAAAATAGAGTAACTTGTAGCTCGTGCCGTTTTTTAATAATGGGTTCAGTTCAAGATTGATGGCTGCATTAATAGATAATAAGATGTTGTTAGCTACTCCTATTCTAACAGTCCTATACTATTGCAGAGATCTATCAGAGTTTTAGGCCAATCTCAACCATTGGATGCTTTAACTCGTACTTGATCAAAAAACAGAGGAGCTAGCTAGGATTGGACTTTTAGTTGGTGTGAAATTGTGAATGCACCTGATTTTTTGTTCCACACGAGTTCAACAGCTTTTTTTTTTTTTTTTTTTTTTTTTTTTTTTTTTTTTTGTTGAGGAACGAGTTCAACAACTTGGGTTTATATTCTATGCATTAAAACAACGTGGGCTGTGTGTGAAACAGACTAGTTTGGTGGATCTTTGTACCAAGAAGATAAAAGACAAAGGACCTATCAAATACGAGAATCTCTATACTCCAACAATACGCAATTAAGTAAAACCACGTGTCACCAGTCCTATGTTGACAATCAGTTTCTTTAAAGTACTGTACAATTACCTCAACTACAATTGCCAACGACTTCGGAGATATCCTTTGGATTTATAACTTTTATGACCTCCATTTTTTCGTAAACTACGATATGGCCCTCATTTGTAAACTACTTTTATATATGCATTTTTTTTGAAGGGCAATATGCTTTCCCTTGTCTTGCTTCCTTTTGTTTTTGTTTGTTTCTTTCTTTCTTACACTTACAAACCACTAATAAAATATCTCGCAAAAAAAAAAAAAAAAAACAGCCACTAAAAAAATCCTATTATTTGCTAATGATGGTGCTTATGCTCACTAATAAAGAACTATTTTTCTAAAAAGTTTCTAAAAATATTTCCTAAAAACTTTTTATAGGAAAAAAAAGGTAACTAATTTTTTTAACAATTTTTTATATTTTTCATAAAGTGTGGTATCAAACTTCTAAAATATCTCATTAACAAATTCCCTAAGATCATTGGTTTATGAAATATTGTTAAAAACTTTTTATGGAAAAATAAAAAGGCAACTAATTTTTTAACAGCTTTTTATATATTATTTTATTATAAAAGTGGTATAAAAACTTTATTAAAATGATTCATCATCCTTTAATTGGGCCCTATTCTTTTGGTAAAAACTTAGAAAAATACTTGCTATTAGTTATTATTGGTAGTTGTGGGGTTGCAAGAATAAAAGACAAACATGTGAAATATGCAAGATAACAAAATAAAAATAAAAACTTGATTATGCAATTGCAATCTGTATTAATGCTAATTTTAACATTGTTGCTTCTTTAGCCATTTAATGAATCCTAGAATGGAATATACATATTAAAAAGGATCTTGCTTGTGTTGAGTTCTCATACAAAGACATGATCAAATATAGACATGTGTTCCATTGTATCTTTTCATTTTTGGATAGGAATGTACCATTGTATCTTGATTTGAGAAATGTGTCGACATTTTGCAATGTTTAGTTCATCTATAACAAGATACATATTGAACCTTGTCAAAAAAAAGAAAAAAAAGAGACTAACAAATTCAAGTAGACATGACTAATTGATCCAAGCATATACAACCATATAGAAGTTAAGGCAAAACACATTCAAATGTTATATAGATTAAGGTGAATCGACATGACCAATTGATCTAATTAACGTTGAGGGATTGGTCTAGTAGATGGAAATATGATGACTTTAGTGAGTTAATGATTTTTATGAATTTAAAGAATATAAATACGTTATTTTTCAAAGTTATAAAATTTCAAATTTTCAAAATTTTCAAATTACTATACTATGCTTTGAAAATCTAACCCTCTATTAAAAAAATTAACTAACCTATTATATACATCTATGTTTAGCAGTAACGTATAATTATTCAGAAGTGTATAAAGTAAACGTTACGAGCTCAGATTCCTTCACCTATAAAAAAAAGAATAAAGGAAAAGATTTTATAATTATATCCACTATATAAAGCATCTATTAGCCAACATAGGGAAGTCTTTTTTCTTTTTTCTTTTTCTTTTTTGATAATTCACATAAGGAAGATTTATTTAATTTATATATTAAATCACAAACACATGCTGCATCATAAGCTTATAAGGAACAAAATCACAAATACAGCTCACAAGGAATCTACTCACTTTATCAACTTTTCTACTTGTTGCTTAAAAGACACAAGCCCACTAAATGGGCATCCACTCAACACATTTTTATGCCCTATAACATAAGAATGTGTTGAATCTTTGGTTTGGTAAATAAATTATAAATCAATAAAAAGGTGACACATATAAAAGTGGAGCCAATCCAACACATTCCCTCATCTTTTTTTGGGTCTAAATGAGCAAAAAAAAAAGTTGAAAAATATACTTTATTATAAAGTATAAACTCAAAAGTTAGGATTCTCAAAAAAAACCCAAAAGTTAGAATATGGGTCCCTACAGAATATGGATATTCCCAAATAGGAGCAATAAGTAATGGCAAACTTGTGCAATTCATAGAAAATGCAGTCCATTCTATAAATAATAAGCTGAGTTCGATCTATAATTCACATAGCTCACTCCGAAACAAGAAGTGCGCCAGAATACCTGCCTTTCTCTGTCTTTCTATTTCTTTGACTCTCTCTCTCTCTCTCTCTGTGCAAGCTCTTTGTGGGGGTGTCAATGGCGGATCTGAAGTCAACATTTCTGAAGGTATACTCGGTTCTGAAATCAGAGCTCCTTGAAGACCCTGCTTTTGAGTGGACAGATGATTCTCGTCAATGGGTCGAGCGGGTTCGTTTCCTTTCCATCTCATATTCCTATATTGCTTCTCATTTGTTTTCTCATCATTCAAGCTCTTCTTTTTGCTCTTTCATATTTGATAGAGTTTCTACTTTTGTCATGGGGTTGATTATTTTTTGAATAATTTGATTACTTTATGGGAAGCTGTAAGTTCGGACGCCATTCCTTTCATGTTATCCACATTTTTTTGCTTGAAAATAGGAAACCTCAACAAATCAAACAATGAGAATGACTGTGTTTTGAATGACTAGTACGAGAGATTCGGGTTAACTGATATTGTTAAAAGAGTCTTGGAAAACATTGAGATGGTAAATGGTAATATTCATGTACTAAGAATTAAGAATTGTAGATTTGACCCAACATAATTACGCTGGAAACTGCAAAATGGGTTTGGTTATAGGGAAGAGCTAGTTTAATTCTGGTTTGCCCTTGAATGGAATGGTAAATTCTGGGTTTTGTTTTGTTTCCCAACATTGATTGATAGGGAAGGTTTTTCTCATACTGTTATTTATTAAATCCATACACAATATGTTAGGGAGGTAGTGATTGTAGATCATAGACCAAAATGTTCCTAGGGAGACTGAAAAATTAGAAGTATAGTATTCTAGGAAATGCCTTTTGATTTGTTTCCGGCACTTGAAAGGCTTACCCCTTTGTCTTTATCACTTCTAAATCCTAATATCCTCTCCTAAAAACTTCTGCAGGTTCAATAACCGTTGCAATTTTCTGTTTTTAATTACTTTCTGTTAGTTCCTAAACATAAATTTCCCTTTTTTGCCTCTAGTTAATAGTTTGAACTAAGTTCATACTTCATACTCTTAATAGTAAAAATCTCCCTCTCTTTCTCTTTCTCTTGAAGTGTGTGTATGTGGGTGCATGTGATTGTCATTCATAAATTTATGCACCTTATATTTGGTTTCCTCACTGTCTTGTTTATTCTCTCTATTCCAGATGCTGGACTACAATGTGCCTGGAGGTAGGAATTAAGCATTTTTGTTAAGATGTTGAACAACGCCTCTGCTGTGAATTTAAAGCCATCAAGGAAAATGAATTTGGGTGAAATAAGGAAGAACTTTTAAAAGAAACATACCTTGCTGAAATAGATTTTGGTTATACTTTATTTTGCAGGAAAGTTGAACCGGGGGTTGTCTGTTATTGACAGCTACAAATTGTTGAAAGAAGGAAAGGAACTAACTGAAGAGGAAATTTTTCTTGCTAGCTCTCTTGGTTGGTGTATCGAATGGGTACGACAACAGAAGGCCTCCCCTATACAAAGATTTTTTTTTCCATAGTTAAAATTTGTTTTGCATATTTTAGTGTTTTGCATGTACATTACATACTTACTGTTTTGTGATAAAAATATTGCAGCTTCAGGCCTATTTTCTTGTTCTTGATGACATCATGGATAACTCTCACACACGGCGTGGTCAACCTTGCTGGTTCAGAGTGCCTAAGGTTTGTGCCAATAATTAATTTGTTCTATTAACTTCAATTATTTTTTGAGGTGAACGTTGCTGGTGAATCACTTAACTGGGATAATATGTATGTTTTAGGTTGGTTTGATTGCAGCAAATGATGGGATTATACTCCGAAATCATATCCCGAGGATCCTGAGGAAACACTTCAGGAATAAGCCATACTATGTAGATCTGCTTGATCTGTTTAACGAGGTGGTTGATTTGCATAGCTTTTGCTTAATTAGTTCTCATTTAGGTTATATGCTAAAAGTTTCCTTATCTTGTGCTTTACATAGGTGGAGTTTCAGACTGCTTCAGGACAACTGATAGATTTGATTACTACAATTGAAGGAGAGAAAGATCTATCCAAATACACGTTGTCACTGTGAGTAAAAGATTATGACAGATCTTTTTTAAGGAAATACTGTATTTAGACCTTTGTGCATAAGATAAATAGCCAACCCATATGCAAGTTCTAGACTTCCCAGACGATGCAGGCAAATTTCTGCATCAGCAAGAGAATAAGTTATGAACCCTGGCTTAGATTTTGACAAGAAACTAGTTTAGATTTGAACAAGAAAATAATACACTAATTGCAGGGAAAAGTTGTCATATTTAGCATGAAAATAAAATATTCACTTTAGGAATTTGATTCTAGTCAGCACAGAGAGAGATCCATCTTTCTTGCTTTAGACAACTTATACATAATTGCATTTCCTTGTCTTTGGAAAAACTAGTGTGTAGCTTCAACTCTGGTTGCTTATGCATTCTGCAATGTGACTGTATGGGTCTCTTTCTAAATCCAAAGTCTCTTGTAGTATTATTTAAGCTGTAAAATTTATATACTTATTTTTTCATGACAATTGTGATTTCTTTTCTATATCTAATGTTTTTGCAAACTGGTTGAAATTTTATGCAGTCACCGCCGCATTGTTCAATACAAAACTGCCTATTACTCATTTTACCTTTCGGTGAGTATAAATCCACATCACAATTAAAGTATGCATTGCCTGGATAATTAGTGCTCCTCTTTGTTGTAGTGTACTGTATTCTTGAGAGAATTACATCAATTTGAATCTGTGTGATTTTTTTTTCTTCTTTCTGGTTTGAGATTGCCCTCTCCTAGCCCCAAAAAACTGTTCTCTGAAGTTTGAGTAACATATTAGCTACTTGTTCCTGCACGTATAGACTTATTATTTGAGAAGTCGGCAAGACAATGTTGACCATTTTTTTTTGTTGGAGTGTATCCGTATCTCCCCCCCTCCAAACCCCGTACAATGACATCTAATCTTAATGACTTCATTTGATCTTCGTCATTGAGACATTGTCATATTGGTTGACCAAAACTCTGCCAATCCACTCAGGTTGCATGTGCATTGCTTATGTCGGGTGAGCAACTGGACAACCATATTGATGTGAAGAACATTCTCGTGGACATGGGGATTTACTTTCAAGTACAGGTAATTTTTATAAAGCAGAAAGAAATTCTAATATGGTTTTCACATATATTTATGGGAGTCTGAGACATAAATTGTTGGATTTAGCTTTCAAGTTTGGAGAGGCACAGGTGTAAATGATTTGATAGATTTTCAACGATGATAATTTTTTCATTTGAAGTGTTATATATGTCTTCTAAATTGGGTTAGTTATGCATAACCAAAGCCATATTGGCTTAATGATATAATGTCATTCTTTTATCTTATACTTGTCCGATGAAAGGAAACTTGAGTTATAACTTATTTTTATTTTCATCTAGATTTACAACAGTGTTAATTCAATCACTGTGAAGACCAAAGTGTGTGTGTGTGTAGCAATGCTTTATTTGCTCAGATGGACCTTTATTTTTGTCAATTTCAATAGTCTGCATTTTATTTTCTTTTGTAGGATGATTATTTGGATTGCTTTGGTGATCCTGAAACAATTGGCAAGGTGAGATTCATCTTGATGGATTTATTTTCAAACAGATGAACTCTGGGTTTTTTTTTTTTTAAGATATGGAAGTCTTTACTTGAGTCCTTTGTACTATCAGATAGGAACAGACATTGAAGATTTTAAGTGCTCTTGGTTGGTGGTAAAAGCACTGGAACTTTGCAATGAGGAACAAAAGAAAGCGTTACATGTAAGAGTGGATCTTCCTTTGTATGTTATATCGTTTCCCCCATCAAAATTGTAATTGCTCATTTACTATGTTTTCAGGAGAATTATGGTAAACCAGACCCAGCAAATGTTGCAAAAGTAAAGGCCCTCTATAAGGAGCTTGATCTTCAGGTTTGTACATTAACTTAAAAGAGTATTTCAATTAAGATATGCTTTTGGTATATGAAATTTTATAATTTCCTCTAACATCAGCTTGAAAGGAAAAAAATAAATCGTTTCTTTGCTTTTTTCACATCAAGAAGTTGAAATAATATGTTGGCTTATTCTCGTGAATTTATGTTGTTTGGCGATTGGATTATTACCATTTATATTTCCCTATTTCCAATTCATAGGGTGTATTTGCGGAATATGAGAGCAAGAGCTATGAGAAGCTGGTTACCTCTATTGAAGCTCATCCAAGCAAAGCAGTGCAAGCAGTGTTGAAATCATTCTTGGGTAAAATCTACAAGAGGCAAAAATAGAGGATCAGTGAAGAACCAGGACAGAGACAAAAGGGTGGAATATGCAGAATATTCCCAGTCTTCTTATCCTGATTTGTATTTCCAATCAAAGAAGAATAATGTTGTTGTATCCTATTCTTAAAAACATCTTAATGCTGCTGGTTTTGCTTGGTTTTGTTTCTACTATCAAATAAATCTTTGTAGTTCCTAACTTTCGATTTGTAATGTTGATTTGTTAATGGCTAGTAAATTTATTACATAATCAGTTTATATCCTTCAATCTGATTAAAAACTATTCATTGGCTCCAACCTACATTAGCAGAGCTCAATCTATAGGCTCTTCATTGTTAACAAAATGAACTGTTCAGTGCTCAACCTGAGAAAGGAAAATAAAAATTAGTCAGACTCACAGATCCCTTTAAAGCCTACTCTCTGAGCTTGCTGAGCATTGTTAGGATTACAATGTTTTTCACAATATTCTTTATAATTTTTAAGGCAATAAGTTGTTATTGCAGAAATATATCACTTTTCACATAAATTCCCTATTAAAATCATTTTATTATAAACCAATCACAAAATGCCACCCCCTTTTGATAAAAATAAGTTATAATTTTTTTTTTTTTGGTGTTATTTAGACATATTTGAACTTGAAAGGCTATATGTATAAGTATTCCGTACCTATCCTTCATTCTTTTCTTTTTTTAGGGATACCTACCATCAATTCTGTTAGTGTGAATTGAGGAAATTTCATTTGAATTAGAATTTAGAACTTATTAAATTATTATTGTGAAAGAAGGAAATGTCAGAGGAAAGAAAAAGCCAACAATTTCTAATTGTGTGGATGCCAAAGAACACAATTTTAAGTAAAAACGTCAGAAATTTGGCTAATGTGGACTGTTTGTTAATATACGGCGGCTCAAACTCAACCGCGGTGTTGCCAATCACCAAATGTAAATGGCTTATCCATATCGTTTAAGCAACTCATCAATCTTCTCCAAAAATGAAAAAAAAGTTGAGTAGGAAATGATTCATACTCATACTCCAATACTTTTTTTTTTTTTTACAAGATAAAAATTCTACTCTAACTCAATTTAAGTGTATATGTGTGTGAATTTCCCTCATGGAGACTTGAACCCTGATTCTTACCCCACACCCTACAAACACTTATAATTGTAGAATAATCATTGCATCAATCTTCTCCAAAAATGAAAAAAAAGTTGAGTAGGAAATGATTCATACTCATACTCCAATACTTTTTTTTTTTTACAAGATAAAAATTCTACTCTAACTCAATTTAAGTGTATATGTGTGTGAATTTCCCTCATAGAGACTTGAACCCTGATTCTTACCCCACACCCTACAAACACTTATAATTGTAGAATAATCATTGTACCAAGGACGTGGAATGTTCATACTCCAATACTAAAATGAGCCTAATGACGTGTTTGAACTTTCAAAGTTCTAGTCCACCGGCTACTATATATTATAATTATTATTAAGCACCCGTTCATTCTTGCCCAAAATAAGAAATTGTAAAAAAGGAAGAAAACAAAAGTGTCATGACTCATGGGCATGATTAGCATATCGTGTCATTCCAATTACAGATATAATATTGCCATTAGTTTATTACTAATTGAAAGCAAAATATAAAAATATAAATTTTGTATGATAGTTGATAGATAATGTGAAAATGATATGAATACGATGTGTATTTAAGTCAGCTACCAATTAGTTTCTCAAAAAAAAAAAAAAAAAGTCAGCTACCAATTTAATAGTTTTCTACCGGAAAGTTCTTGGATTGCTCCGGGAGACAAATTTTCATATGACACGTAAAGTTGGTCAAGAATGGGCCACAAATAATAAATATATAGATGTTAACAGTCAACTCTCTCTTTCTCTCCATTCTAAAAAAAAAAAAACTCTCTCTTTCTCTCTCATTAAACGGTGGAAGTACAAACTGCTCAACACTAATATTATATATATATATATATATATATATTCTTAATTTCTTCTCAAATTTTATTTTAATTAAATTCAATCATACACTACATAAAATAATGGATAAAACTTATTGTAGGGACACGATTCGTAACGACCTGTAACAGTGTTAGGTTCGCACGTAAAAAGGCTTAAACAATATGATTTGTAGAGTGTGGGTATAAAGAATTAGGTTAACTTTTTTATAATAAAAAGATTCACTCTCACGTATATTGAAAGTTTAAAGCTGGCATAACGATCGTTTTCTTTGATAATCGATACAGTTCTTTTTCTCTCTTTTTGCCCTTCTTCTTTTGTCTGTGTTTTTCTTTCTTTTCTTTTTTGTTCCGATCCCCTTTTCTGCATGTTCTTCTTTCAGTTTATATACCCCCTATTTGTGTTCCATCCTCACCGCACACGTGTAGGTTGGGTTCGGGAAATTTCTTTCTGTCCCATCTAGCACCTCTTGGAACTTCCTATGGGCAGCTGTAAGGTTGCTTCCTTACTGTTCAGGTATCACCTCCACATTAATGCGGCCAGAGAGTTGGTTGAGAGGTCATTAATGCGGAGGCAGCTGTAGTGATAGATATTTGTTTGTCTTATCTCTTTCATCCTTGGTCGGTTATTCTATCTTTAGTGGTGACTTAGTTCTGAGGTCTGGTTGCAACAAGACCGCGCCCTGATCGTCCTCGGACGCATACTGCCGAGGAGTATGGCGTCCTCGGACGCATACTGCCGAGGAGTATGGCGTCCTCGGACGGATACAGAACTCTACCCTCGTGATATTGACTACCACCCCCTTCAGTAATTACCTTATGACCTGACTTGGCCTCCTCGGACGGATATGCATCCTCGAATGGGCTACAGGCCCAACAATCCTGAACTTAATGGGCCTATTGATCGAACGGCCCCCACACTTATATAATATATATATATATATATATATATATATTTTACTAAAAATACAATACTTTAGATGCAATTAATTAGATTTTTCAACTAATTTTAAACATATGGTTGCAACGATCTATAAAACACAAAAACTAAAATATTTTCAAAAACAATTAAATTCAACCATATGATTTATTGAAAATTCTTGTGTACAACATATAAACAATTGTAATTAAATTTTGTCCATTTTGTATTTACCACTCTAATGCTTTACAACTATGATTTTTATTTTTTTATTTTTAAAGGAGCTTTACAATTATAATCCTACTAAATAGAGTTTAGCAGTTTGTATCTGTGAGAGTTTTGTACATTTCCTACATATGAGACCGGGTTCACATGTCAATGAGACATAAGTCTCATAGGCCAAGCGTATGAGCTGTCTCATTTGCACCTCCTCCATCACTCAACAAAGAAGCTTTACAACTATAATTTTGACCTTAGAAAGTAGGTGATTACTTAGACTATTAGACTACCAGCCATTCACTTTGAGGTCAATTAGCTTCCTGAATTGTCGATAGACACAGAAGTCATTTGTTTGGGAGAAAAAAAAAGAAAAAAGAAAAAGAAAAGGAGACCCAAGGTCATTTGCCCCTTCTATTAATGGACATGAACTGATTTCTCGATTCATGTAAAATCATGATTCTTAAATGAGTTCACATAAATATAGAAAAGGTTTCATAATGAATCAAAGGTGCTATGTGCCAACATTAACCATACCACTAAGTTGTACTAGATTTTTCTTTTTATTTCCCCAACATCTAAAATTAAATTCTAATATTTTTACAAAAATAAAACTCCAATTGCATTACTTTGAATAGTCAAGTCAACGATTTTAATTTCTTAGCAAATGTGTGGGTTTCAATTAGCTTAACTAGTAAAGTCTCTTATTATTATTATTATTATTATTATTATTTTGATAGGTAGTAAAGTCTCTTATTGTTAAATAAGAGATCTGAGGTTCAAATCTCACCTATATCAAAAATCAATTGGTATTTTTGACCTAATAATAAAGAACAATTATTATAGAGCAGATGTCATAAATTAAAATTTTATCATAGACAAACTTCTTTTTTTTTGCTAAACAAACTTCTTAGTACATAAGTTGAAATAGAAAAACTTCTTAGTACATATGATACAAACCTCACATCAAAGGACAAAATTAGGAACATATATATGATTATTCCCTCCCTTTGCTTTAGAATATCAAATCACTTACAAACAAAATATGTTAAGAATGATCCTTTTTTTTTTTTTTTTTTTGAAACTATGTTAAGAATGATCCTAGGCTCCTAGCATCAAAGGACAAAATTAGGAACATATATATGATTCTTGCCTGCCTTGCTTAGAATATCAATTACTTCACAAAATCCAGGATGATCCTAGGCTCCTAGCACAAAGAATATGTCATGAATTCTAAAAAGAGTAATACAAGAGATCAAGGGAGTGTAAGGGTTGAGTTGAGTTGGAATGAGGATTTTTTCAATTCAACCTGATTGGTTGAGAAATTCTCAATTCAATCCAACTCATCACATGTGTAAACTAAAAACCAAATCAACTGACATGAGTTGGATTGGGTTGATGGGTTATACCAGCATATTTCATGATTTTATAAAAAATAGAGCTTCTATTAACTATTTAATTAAAAAAAATCAATAAATCCTTATAATTCACATGATATACCTAAATTATAATCTAAATTTATTAAAACTAATTCTCAAACTACCAAAATAAATCAAAAAAAAAAAAAATGAAAATAAGGGTGATAAAAAAAAAACCTTTATATATGTTGGGTTGGGTAGGGATCATATGGGTTGAAAAAACTATCAACCCGAACCCCACTCAACCCGAGGCTCAAAAACTCCGACCTAACCCAATCCACCTCCTCACAAAAGACGAATCCAATGTATTGAGTGGGGGCATGTCGATTTTGTTTGGATGCACACCCTTGCTATAGACTTGAAAAGTCTTAATTTAATGGCATAACAAATTAGACCTTCTACTTTTAAAGGCAACGAATTAAATTCTCAAGTTTCAGAAAGTAACAAATCAAAATTTTGATCATTTAAGTGGAATGATGTTGTGTTAGTTTAATATATGTTGAAGGTTTATTTGTTACATTTCTAGAACTCATGATCTAATTTATCT
Source organism: Quercus lobata (assembly GCF_001633185.2). Taxonomy (NCBI): domain Eukaryota; kingdom Viridiplantae; phylum Streptophyta; class Magnoliopsida; order Fagales; family Fagaceae; genus Quercus; species Quercus lobata. The sequence goes on along the minus strand of NC_044908.1, from coordinate 66,712,017 downwards.
ATCAATTGTATTACTTTTATTGCAATGTATTTATTTGATGAACTTTTGCTTAAAAAAAGAAAATCACACTTGTCATATCAAAGGAAAGAAAAGAAAAGAAAAGAAAAGAAAAGAAAATCACACTTGTTTGTCTATTTATATACATATATATTTTTCTCAATTGTTTGTGTCCTTTGAATTATTTGTCTAGAAAATAATATAGTTCATTCATTACCAAAAGAGAGTATTTTGTGATATATCTTTGATTTAAGAATCACAATCCTTGCCAAAGGTCTTGTAGTTGGATTGACATCTCCTTATGCACAAAGTGTTTAGGGGTCTAAGGGGAAAAGGGTTCGAACTGCGAGGTTAACAACATGTTGTAATTATTTTTTTTTAAAAGAATCTCAATCCTTGTATTTGTTTGTTAAAAATAAAAAAAGAAGAGCATTAAAGGATGCCTTCTAGAGTTTTTCTAAAGAAAAAAACAAAAGGAAAGAGCTTTCTAAAGTAAACGGTCTTTGACAAAACGTGTACTCTTACCCATAAACAAATCGTTCACATGCTTGCTTTCAATTTTTTAATCCATGCCAAATCTTTTTTTTTTTTTTTGGAGAAACTTAATCCATGCCAAATCTAGAAACTTGTTTAGAAAGCAAAAAGCTTTTAACCCCAAAGTTAAAAAAAAAACAAGAACAAGAACAAGCAGAAAAGGTGAATGAAACAACGCGTAAGTTGTAACTTTAGTAACCAACGGTCATATGTGGAAGTCAAAAAAGTCCCACGTTGTTGTACTTGTATGCGACAGTAACCAATTCTATGAAAAACAAAGCAACAAAAAAAAGAAAGGACAGAAAAAAAGTGTCTTTGCTTTCTTTATTTTCATTCTTTAAATTGGATTGAGTCTCACTTTCTCTCTCTCTCTCCCAATTCTTGGATTGGATATTTGTCAAAATCTTCCATTATTATTTTCAAATCTATCATTTCTCTCTCTCTCTCTCTCTCTCTCTCTAAACATTCTCTGTAATGATTCCATAACCCTGGTTTTAGGGTTCTTGTGATTTTTTAGTCAAGTAAATTTCCAATTTTGATTAATTTTTCGGATACCCAGTTCATCTAAAAGCTCAATCTTTTGGGCTAGTTGTTCAAATTTCAATTTTTTATGGTGGGTTTGAAGAAATCGGAGATTTTTTTTCAGCTCATGTCCCACATTATCCCATATAAATATCTCTGACCCAATTTGTTTTGATGGGTAATTAGAAGAAAAAAAAAAGAAACTGAATTTTGTTGAATTTGGTTGTGGAGTTTCAAGAGAATGAGGCTACAGGTACGAGTAATTGAGGCTCGGAATATACCAGCAATGGATCCGAACGGTTTGAGTGATCCGTACGTGAAGATACAACTTGGGAGGCAGAAGTTTAAGACCAAAGTGGTGAAGAAGAGTTTGAATCCTCAATGGGGTGAGGAATTCGGGTTCCGGGTTGATGACTTGAATGAGGAGCTAGTGTTTTATGTTTTGGATGAGGACAGGTACTTCAACGATGACTTTGTTGGCCAACTCAGGGTACCTGTTTCCAAGGTCTTTGATTCAGAGGACAAGTCAATTGGTCCCTGTTGGTACTCTCTGCAACCCAAGAACAAGAAGTCCAAGAACAAGGATTGTGGTATGTTGTCTTCTGTTTCTGGGTTTGTGTTCTTTTTTGTTGCTGTTGTTGTTGTTTTTTTTTTTTTTTTTTGGGCTAATTGGGTTCTTAAGTTTTGTGTTTTTTCTACAATAAGTTATAAGTCTAGGACAGAATTTTTTTTAGCACTTTTTTTGACAGCTCCTGACATTGCCTATTGTAATTGTTGCATAGTGAAATCGTGTTAGCTGCTAGAAGGATCTTAACTTGTCAATAATTTTTTTTCCATCGCTAACACTCGATCACTTTAGCCTTAGGAAGTTGTGAAAAAAGTTGTGGCAAAAGTTATACTTATTGTTGTTAAAAAGGTTGTGAAAATAGTTCTTTTATGTGAGTTGCTGTGGTTATTGTATGAAGTATGCATTGGGTGATTATAGTATGTTTATGAGCTTTAGTGGAAGATTACTATAATGACACACAGAACTTAACAACAAAAAAGTAGCCTTTTAGGTTTTGGGTTTTGCACACTGCATGTGGATGTATGCTACTAAAACTGAACCACATTAATGCTCTATGCACTTTTTTTTTCCTCTCTTTTATCTTCTCTTTGTTTATTTTTTACAGTTTTATATTTTATTGTTTATTGGCTCAAGTTTCCTATTGAGTTTTTGAAGTATTTTTATGAGCTTTTGATATTTGCTTTCCTGTTTTTTTTGTGTGGATATTTGGGTTTCATTACTTATTGCCATTACCCAAATCAAAGTGGTGTCCTGAAGATGATATATGCTTTTCTGTTTGAGTTAAGAATTTGGAATTCATTGCATATGTTTTGGTGCCTAGTTGTGATTTTTCTGTCAAGAGATTTGCTTCTGTGGTTGGAAGTTAAGGATTCAAATCATAACATGATTGAAGTAGTTTTGGTTTTGTAGTCTTTAATCTAGTCAATGAAATTGTAATTTTTACTTTTTTTTTTTCTGCAGGTGAAATTCTTCTAACAATATATTTTTCTCAAAACAATTCATCCGTAAACTTGAATTGTAATGGTGAATCACCTTCAAGGACATTCAATAGCTCATCAAACTCACCTTCACTAAGACTAGAAGAAATTGCTTTCTCTAAGGAAGACAAGTCTTTTGTACAGAAGTCCTTTGCTGGCCGACTTGCTCTGATTTTCAATAAACATTCAGATACAGCTTCATCTTCATCCACCTACAGTGACGGGTCAGAGCCACCTGAAACTGCGGGATCCGAGATTTATGAGAACAAGTATGAGGATCAGTCTTCATCTGATACTTTTGAAAAAGTGATGAACACAATGGAGACAAGGGATCAAGGAAGTGAAACCCCAAGCAATTTACCAGGAGGAGTGGTTTTAGACCAATTGTATCAGATAGCACCACCTGACCTGAACTCTTTACTCTTTTCACTTGATTCAAGTTTTCCGAAATCAGTGGCAGAAGTGCAAGGAACTACAGAACTGCAACAAGGATGTTGGAAATTTGAAAATAATGGTGAGAATTTGAAAAGAGTGGTCACATACATTAAGGCTCCAAGTAAATTAATCAAAGCTGTGAAAGCCACTGAGGAGCAAACGTATCTGAAAGCTGATGGGAAGGTTTTTGCAGTTTTGGCAATCGTGAGCACTCCTGATGTCATGTATGGGAGCACCTTTAAGGTGGAAGTGCTCTACTGCATTACACCTGGGCCTGAGCTACCATCAGGAGAACACTCCTCCCGTTTGGTAGTATCCTGGAGAGTAAATTTTCTTCAAGGCACCATGATGAAAGGAATGATAGAAAATGGAGCTCGACAAGGTATAAAGGAAAGCTTTGAGCAGTATGCAATTGTATTATCTCAGAATGTTAAGCTAGTTGACTCTAAGGAACTTGGTTCGAATAAGGAACAGGTCTTGGCATCACTGCAGGTGGAGCCCCAGTCAGATTGGAAGCTGGCTGTACAGTATTTTTTAAATTTTAATGTGTTTTTCACTATTATTATGGGATTGTATGTGCTTGTTCACATCTGGCTGGCTACACCCAGCACACTTCAAGGGCTTGAGTTTGTCGGGCTTGACTTGCCAGATTCAATTGGTGAATTCATAGTCTGTGGTGTCCTGGTTCTTCAAGGTGAACGGCTACTGGGGTTGATTTCGCGCTTCATGCAGGCCAGAGCGCAAAAAGGTAATATAACCTGTGAGATTTTCCCTTTCTGATTAGTGACAACAAGCTTTTGTCTCCTAAGCATATCTTCTGTCCCCAGCTGAAAGCCTGAGGTTTTTATATTGTCGTTGTTACTAAAAATGAATGTTACTTACATACTTTAAATTAAATTTCAACTTGTATGGAGAGCTGAATGCTGATTTAACAATTACTCCTGGCATTTGTGCATCTTCTAATTGTTGTCTTCTCCTTCATGGAGACTGTGATTTGCATACCTTTGCAGTGTATCAACTGCCTAAACATCTAACACCTTATTCTCCTTCATCTGTATGTCTGCATATCATTTTATCTTTCGTTTTGAAATTTGATTTATTTTTTGTATTCAATAATAGGCAGTGATCATGGAGTCAAAGCACAAGGAGATGGCTGGTTATTAACTGTTGCCTTGATTGAAGGAAGTAGTTTAGCAGCTGTTGATCCAAGTGGGTCCTCTGATCCATATGTGGTGTTTACTTGTAATGGGAAAACTAGAGCCAGCTCAATCAAATTCCAGAAGTCTAATCCTCAATGGAATGGTGAATGTTATTTTCATCTCCATCAGTGTTCTCTTTAGGTCTTTAACTGTTATTTTCTGTAACTGTGTTGATCTTTACATAGTTGGATCAAATTCTGTTTGGTTCCTCATCCAAATATAATCTGAATCTGAATCTGATTATTTTTTCTTGTGACCATGTTGTAGAAATTTTTGAATTTGATGCAATGGATGAGCCTCCTTCTGTGCTGGACATGGAAGTTTATGATTTTGATGGACCTTTTGATGAAGCTACGTCTTTGGGACATGCTGAAGTCAATTTTCTGAGAAATAATATATCAGATCTAGCTGATATTTGGGTTCCTCTTCAAGGAAAGTTAGCTCAGGCTTGCCAATCTAAGATTCACTTAAGAATTTTCTTGAACAATACAAAAGGTGGCAATGTTGTTAAAGAATATTTAAGTAAGATGGAGAAAGAGGTGGGGAAGAAGGTACATGGCTAATTCTGCTTTGAAAATCCACATTGCCTATGTGCTGCTTCTGTTTTTTTTTTTTTCCTTTTTTGCCTTGCACTTGGCTTTCTACATTTGTAATTATTAATTTTAGTTATTTGTAGATAAATGAGCGGTCTCCTCAAACAAATTCTGCCTTCCAAAAACTCTTTGGGCTTCCACCAGAGGAGTTTCTCATCAACGACTTTACCTGCCACCTGAAACGAAAAATGCCCCTGCAGGTGCTGTTGCTGTGGTTCAATCACACTGAAAAGTTTAATAATGATTGTACACATCCTTTTAATTATGTCAATCTTTAAGCTGTAGTTAGAGAACTTAAATATCAACATTCTTGACTCTCATAACTGATGCATTCTTCCAAATTATATCTCATCAACTTGCAGTTATATCTGTGCAGGGTCGCCTGTTCCTTTCAGCAAGAATAATTGGGTTTCATACAAATCTGTTTGGGCATAAGACAAAATTCTTTTTCCTTTGGGAGGATATAGAAGTTATCCAGGTTGTTCCACCTACTCTATCATCAATGGGCAGTCCAATTGTTGTAATGACTCTTCGGCCTGGCCGAGGTATGGATGCCAAGCATGGTGCAAAGACACAAGATGCAGAAGGCAGGCTGAAGTTCCATTTCCAGTCCTTTGTGTCCTTTAATGTAGCACATAGGTAACTAATGGGGATATTTTAGTGTCACACATTCACTTCTTTAAGCAAAAATGGAGTTTCTACTATTTTCTTAGGAGCACTATTGTCTATTTGTGTGATTATATATGTTTTGCTATTCTCTGTGGCCTGTCTAGCAACTTAAGCTAGACTTATGTTAGACCAAGCAGCTCCCTAGTACTTCTATTTAATTATTGGTTTGTTTTTGCATCGTTTTTATTTTTCCTTTGGGGGGGTGTTGGGGGGGGGGGGGGGGGGGGGGGGTTGTGTTGGCTGCTCTACTTAAGAGCATGTCTAAATACTGTCATTTTAATGTGAGGAAAGGAAACAAAAAAAACACCTATGATTGCTTTCGTTGTATAATTCCATGATTATACACATAATTTTTTTTTTTTTCAGGCCATGATGGTCCATTTATACAAAAATAATTTGGTTTTCAAATGTTATAATTTCCAGTGAAAAAAATTAAATGCTTTGATGCTTAGTCAAAATGCTTATTGCTTGCCACTTATGTTTAATACCCTCACACCATGTTATTTCTTGACTACAAAATTTTGTACTGGAGCCTGGTTGATCTTATTGCCACCCAAGAAAACATTCCCTTTACACTCATGGGCATATTGTTGATCATCATAGGCCTCATTAGCAACCCACTTTGTTCATGTTTCTTTATCATGTTGAACATCTGCAGAGCAATTAGATATAGGAGATACATGTTTAAAACAATCCTATCTCTCACTGCTGAAGTCATGCTTTAATGTATTGAATCTATTGATTGATATCCTTAATTGTCTTGAAATAGAGAACACTTAAATACTAATTGATGAATGTTTGATAAGTAAGGATTATGTAATATTAACAGAATAGTGTCTAAAAGGGAAAAAAGCAAAAAGAATATTAGAGGCTTTGATATCCTATTTTGACTTGAATAATTAATGTGCTCAATAGGACAATTATGGCTCTATGGAAGGCTAGATCCTTGAGTCCTGAGCAGAAGGTACAAATAGTTGAAGAAGAATCTGAACCCAAAATCCTCCAAACTGATGAGAGTGGGTCCTTCTTGGGCCTTGATGATGTCAGCATGTCTGAGGTTTATTCATGTATACTCCCTGTTCCTGTAAGCTACCTCTCTCTCTCTCTCTCTCTGTGTTTGTGTACTTATATATCCATGTGAACTTTTTACAGAGGTGCACTATGATGTGTGGCTCCATAGGGACAGATCCGTTCTTATTTATTTTGCTTTTGCTCTAATCCCAGGAAATCAGAATCCTTAAATTTGCAACTAGAAATTTACATTTTTCATTTCCTTTCCTTTTTATTTTAGTCTTATATATTGTAAGTGTCATCCTATATCTCTAACTGTCAAGTTTGTCTTGTTGGCTACTTTAGACAAGTTTTTTCATGGAGGCATTAAGTGGGGGTGAATTGGAGGCTAGAGTTATGGAGAAATCTGGTTGTCTTGACTATTCTAACACCCCATGGGAATCGGAAAAGAGTGATGTCTATGAGAGACAAATACAATACAGATTTGATAAATGTATTTCCCGTTATAGAGGAGAGGTGACAAGTTCTCAGCAAAAGTTCCCCCTACCTGATAAAAATGGATGGCTTGTTGAGGAGGTCATGACGCTCCATGGAATTCCACTAGGCGACAATTTCAATGTATGATGTGGACTGCTTGATGTGTCCTTTTGTTTTTGTTTTTGTTTTTTTTTTTTTTTTTTGGCTTGTTTCTTCCTCTTTCTTGGGTAGGCAATATTGACCTTCATATTTCTTCTTTTGCAGCTTCACCTTAGATACCAATTGGAGGAATTACCCTCAAAATCAAAGGAATGTAATGTACAGGTGTTCTTGGGAATTGAATGGCTGAAAAGTTCTAAGCATCAGAAAAGGATTACAAAGAACATCCAAAAAAACCTGCAAGATCGCCTGAAAGGGATGTTCTCTGTAATTGAGAAGGAATTTGCGGCAAAATAGTGGAGCGATCTATTGTATTCTGTATTTCGATATATTGACTTTGGGTTGGAGATAGCTGAGGTTCGTATAGCATCATGCACCTTCCCAATACAGTGTCTGTGATGATATCTGTGAATGTCTTCTACGGTGGAGGCTTAAGCTAGATTGCATGACAGGTCATAACTTTTCCTTGCGGAAGTGCCCTCTAGCCTTGATTTATGCTAGTATTGCAGCATTAATTTATTCAAGAATATCCTTAATTTGGTAGAAGTAAAACACACAGATGGTGGAGTTATTTACATGTGGAGCTTAAGATTTAGCAGAGATTGATTGGATACTTTCCATTCTTGTTGAGATTGGTACTCTATCTAAACAGGCTGAAGTTTGCTGCAATTTTTGACAGACACGGATCTATTGGACCTTATTTTCAATTCACAAGCCAGATAGAGCAACTATCCATTGCTCCTTTTTATTTAACCGGTATTTAACATGATGGCAGGACAATTTCAGATGATGTCCAAATGTATACAGAATTAGGCTTGGTACTTACCAAAAAAGAGAGACTTAAAAATAGGATTGGCATTTCTAGCTTGTATAATTAGTAGTCATAAAATGATATTTTGATAGACTGCTGAAGCCTCATAGTCATATATTAGCTTATAGTTATATCTTATATGATTTTTGTCTGTAAAACCATGTATGTACAATAAATTTATTTTAGAAATGTAGAAGCTTTGGCAGGTTGTTATGTCATTATAAATGTGCATTATCAGTGTTTTATGGATTTATATTATGGGTTTTTTTTTTTTTTTTTTTTTTTTTTGAGGAACTAGTTGGTGGTGTTGTCCCACCAAAATGCTCATTCACTGTTTTACATGAATTTGGTACTTGGAGCATTCTCATTAAGAATGCTAAATGCTATAAATGCTAAATTTTAACATTAAGTTTGTAAAAAGCACCAAAAAGCAAGCTACAACAAACATTTTAAACTTAAAAAAAAAAAGAAAAAAGAAAAATAGCAACTGAGTTACAATGAGCTTTCATCTTTAAAAGCTCACTGTAGTTCCAATTTTAAAAAAAATATTATTATTTTAATGCTTGTGGTGGAAAAGGTGGTTTGTGTAGTTTTTTATTATTTTAATGAGTAATTTAAATTATTTTAAACGAAATGGTAAAAAAATAGAACCTTTGATGTTAGGTGTATTGTAAAATAAGTTGTTAAAATTGATAAAGTAACTTTTTGATATGTTAAATGTTAAAATTTTTAAAAGCTTTGATGGGAATACTCTTATGAGGTTTGAAGTTTGATATGACTCCATTGTCATAACGAGTCAGTGTTTTTGCAAAATATGCAAGATTTTTCTTTAAAATATCTCTAATTCCACAATGCACTGCCTTACTATTAAAATGTGTGAGAAATAGTAATTGCAACATACGCAAAGAGTTTGTAGTTCAACCATTATTTTCTAATGTTTTCAACGAAAATATCTAAAGTTTAAAGTTCAAAGTTCAAATATCTCTCTTCTTGTTGTAATTATAAAAAATATATATATACAGGACAATAAAATCTAAAGCCAATGTTTGATTGGAAACAATACCATACAATAACACTATAAACATATAATTTAAGAGGATTGTTTGAAATGGGCACAAATTATGATAGGAACCCAAATTTTACAATTCCACCATGGCCTATAAATAGGACTTCCAAATTACGTCATTGAAGGGAAGTATACACTTGTAATCGATTATATTAAGGAAAAAAATAAACGAGGATTAAATCATAAAAAGTCTCAGCATTAATAGGTCAAATTCGGTGTCCCCGCCAATCTCAGCATTAACATCCTGGTATAGAATTAAGAATTTTTGCAAATTTTACAAAATCTGGTGGCAATTAAAACTTTTGCTAAAAAGAATAGTCTTTGGTGGGACAATATATTAATAAAAATGTTAAAGCTGTTATAAGAAAACAGGATTTCCCATAGTATATTAAATAAAAAGTACACACGTTATAAGAAAACAAGTTTGATAGCACACGTGGCGGTCATCTATAGGGGGCAAAAAATTTCTTATTAGCACTAGTGTAAGGGAATCCAATAATAAGAGATTTATACCACTGCATATTTTTGGTACGATGGTCACTCTATAAGTATATATGCTTCTAGTACATGGGGCATAAAGGCTGGAGTTTAAGTTTGCAGGAGAGAGTTTTATACATATATATATATATATATATATATATATACAAAGATTAGATTAAAATAGAAATTTTATCTTGTAAAAAAAAAAATTAAGAAAAAAAAGAGGAAAAAAAGAGAGTTTTATTAAAGAGTAAAACAAAAGCGGCAGCAGCAAAAAACAGAAAACAAAGCATTCCATGGATGATTCTATGTAAGCATGAGATAAGGGGGTATTTGGCCTTCACAAATGGAGGGAATCATAGCAACAAAGAAAGATGACTTTCCACTTTCCAACCATATAAATGTTTAACTTTACAAGGGAAAGATTGAATTAATAATGAAAGTCATCCTAATCTACTGCAATTACATAAAAACTTGATCCTTGTCTATGTATTAACTTCTATGAACAAGAAAACAACCTTTCAAGTAATTAAAAAACAGAGATAACTCATCATTAGAGGCCTGAGTCACATACCACCTCTGCTAATCACTCAAGTCACTATCACTGTTACTCTTTTGATCAAACTTCTCGAGCAACCTGGCTATGTTATCTGGCAAAGGAGCTGGAGTTAGCTGTACCAGATCAATCTTTTCATCATTGCTTATCCATCCATGATAAGGCCGGTGTTTCCGGGTAATTGTTTCAGCACCAACAGTATTTTCTGGTGATGGCTCTGGGAGATTACTTTCATTATCTGCAAAACAATGGCATACATCACATGATTGATGTTGTCATGCAAACTTTCATTTGCAAATACATTTGTAGCACTATATATACAAACAAATGAAAGAGAACCATTTAAAAGGGTAAAAGTTGAATACAAGGTCCACATATGGCTGATTCAGCATCTGAATCCTCATCAGCCCGTGAAGTTGAGCCAGGAGCCTGGAAATTTCGTAACTCAGAAACCTCGTCCCGTGTGTTAGACAAAGCAGGTATGGAAGCTGCCAAGGGAGGTCCAGCAACGGGATACTCATGAGCATCTGCATCGCCCACAGCTGCTTCGAGAGGAACCTCCTTCAAATAGTAAAAATATGAGTATAAAAGAAAGAAATGTCAATAATATCTATGTTAGTAATAATGTCAAGATTCAAACCATCATCATGACTACATTTTGTACAATTAATTGCTCTGGTGCAAGGAATAAACCAGTAAGAACCAAACTGCAACTAATCATAATAAGATAACTAATGAGCTTTAGCTTAAATAATTAGATAAATAATGGGATCTTGGTTTAAGACTAACGAGTCCATGTATATTGTATATCTAGTACCTTACCAATCAAAAAACTTCTGTCGTTTTAAGTACAACCAATGAACCACAAAGCTGCACAATATATACAGAACTACCAGAAATAGGATAATACTCCACTAAGGAGAGCACCATAACTTACAAATCAGAGCAGTTTGACGCTACTAAAACAGCAATGTGAAGTGCTAATGTTAACTAGATATTATCAAATCACAATGAGCCATACCATAGGGAATCAAGTATGAAGGATATCATTCAATTAGACAATACATTGGTAAGCATCAAGAGAAAAAGAAAATGAACTTCAGTGTCATTACGAACAATATATGACAATGGATTTCTTATAAGGAAGGAAGGACTAAAGAGGGGTGTAACAAGTTATATCTCAAACTATGACATCCTTTTATAACAGGCATTTACAGACTCACCAGTAACCAATCAACAAGTTATTTTGGAAACAACTGTTATGAGTTCCTAGTTCTCTGCAGAATAAATGATCGTGGTTTGCCAATTAGTTTTGGCTCAAATGGAATCTCCTTCCCTTGAAGAACATGGTGGAGGATGAGGTCATGAGTTCAAGACCCACTAGGTGCATGTATTTACCAATAACCAAAAAATAAATTGCCAAAGGCATGGTGATATAGTCTTAATTGACCAGTTTCTGCTATTATCCTTTTCCAGATATTGTTTAAAAAAAAAAATCACATTCAATGCTTAATTAAATTTCTCGAAGGGCTAGGTACATCTAATGGGATTGCAACAGCCAGTGGAATAAAAGCAAACAACAAAAAAATCATGATACAATTGTTCATTTACAAGTGAGATCATGGTATGTAATTTATTTCAGGATTCTTAAAATGCAACTGCTAAAGATCATTTGGTATAATTCACAAGATGACTACTAAGTGGTGTTATAGTCCATTCACTTTTTTGCATTTCTACATACAGATGCTATATAAACTGAAACGGATACATTCGTAGCCACTAAGGCTGAAGCTAAATGGTATAATACTTGAGGGTGAGTTTGGTTCAGTTTTTGTAAAAGTGCATAATGAAAAAGTGTATTTTCAAAAAACTGAGTGTTTGGTAAAAACTGTTAAAAAGTGCTTTTTGAAAAAGTTGAGTGTTTGGCTAGCACTTATAAAAGTGTCAGTTTGAGGGATAAATTACCAAAAATGACAATGTATATATAAGAGCATCTCCAGCAGGTTAGACAAATTTTTGTAAAAGTGCATAATGAAAAAGTGGAATTTTCAAAAAGTGCATAATGAAAAAGTGCATTTTCAAAAAACTAAGTGTTTGGTAAAAACTGTTAAAAAGTGTTTTTTGAAAAAACTGAGTGTTTGGCTAGCACTTATAAAAGCGTCAGTTTGAGGGATAAATTACCAAAAAGGACAATGTATATATAAGAGCATCTCCAGCAGGTTAGACAAATTTTTGTACTATTTGGACAATCAACAGTGACATTTATCTTTTGTCTACCCACTTTTTTAATCTTTATTTTTTAATTAAATTTATTCTTTTTTAATCTTTATTTATTCTTTTTCTATTCATTCTCAACAATTATATTTTTCAACAAAAAATGTTATATCCACAATATTTTTTACAATACTTTCACAAGAATCATAACAAAATCTTATATGGAAAGTTGTTTCTAGTTCTAATTTAAACTCATTACTGAAATTATATTTTTACTCACCAATATTAATTAATTACTTAAAATTTATTGTAAAAATATTATGAAAATATTGTGGTATTATTTTTAAATTGTGATTTCTTCTTCTTTGCCTTTTATTTCATCCATACGTTTCCTTTTTTTTTTTTTCTTTTTCTTTTTCTCTTGCATTTTGTCAACCACACACGTATACCCATATTAGTACATCCTCTCCCTTTTTTTTTTTTTTTCTTTACTTTCACTTGATTCCAGAAGCTCCTCACTCTTTCTTTTTCCAGCTCTCTGAGGTCTTTCTACTCTTTTTTTTTTTCTTCTATCGGCTTCTATTTTTTTTCTATCGGCTCCTCACACTTTCTTTTTTTTTTTTTTTCAGAAGCTCCTCACTCTTTCTATTTGTTTTAATTTTAGATTTGTTGTTTAAATTATATCAGTTTTATGAGAGCAAGAATTTTTTTTTGCTTTTATTGTTGTGGTTTGATTAATTTTATTGCGTGAGTGAGCTTCAAGTGAGATGAATTTGCTGAGGCTGTGCGTGATCTGAAGAAGACACCTTGCCCTTTATTGAAGGGCAATTTTGGTAATTGAAGTCACCCAACAGATATATATCAAACGCCCACACCAGCTTTTACAATTATGGACCGAAACACGACTATTTTTCAAACGCGCGTTTCTTCACAAATATAAAACGCAACTTTAAGCAAAAAGTTGCGTTTTATACCCACCAAACACTAAACTTGGGTTGGCTTTTTTAAAAAGCCAACTTTTGGGCTCAAAACACCCAAACAAACGGGCACTAAGTTGAAAGAAAATTTATTTTGTTTTCCTCCATTCAAATCAGGCATATATCCCCTGTTTAATTACCAAGAAAAACAAACAAAAGGAAAATAAAACAAAAACAACTTTACTCAATTTAGCCATATATGCATAGGTTCAATGAAAGACACTGATTTCCCAGACACTAAACGATTAAAAAAAAACCCACGATTCAAAATTTCATTTTCTTGGCAACAAACTAACAATAAAAGAAATCAAGCATATAAAGAAAAAAATTTACCTCCTCTTGTGGAGCCTTTATTTTTTCAAGGATCGTTTCAATTAGAAGTAAGTACGAATTTTCTTCAATAAATTGCCACCCATCATTCCCACCATATACCTGAACAAAAAGCCCAAGTCATATAATTAATATTTTTGCATTCAAGAAACAAGGAGCATATAAAACAAACAAAAAAAATACCCACCTTTAAGAGATCTCTAACTGTGCCTTGAACCAATTTATCTGCAAATCCCATAGGATGCATCGCATCTATGGCTGCGTCCATTCTAGTACCACGCCTCTGCAAAAGAAAGAAAATAATATGTTAGTTTAGCTAGTAAGATTATGGATTTCATGAAAATGTGGCTGCATGACAAGTTGATCAAATATTCAAATTTTAAGAGTTTAACCTTAATCTGTGGATTTATCACTTGCTATTTACCTACTAACATGAAATAAATATAGAAATGAAAGGAAGCAAAACAAGAGAGAATTCTCAAAAGCTATCACATTGAATAAGGACAGTCATCTACATATTTCTACATGTTCAGATGACCAACTGAAATCTACACTGTTCAGTGTTCACAAACACTAGCAGAAAAGGAATCTTCCTAAACAAAGGTATCCACTACTTAATTCCAAGTGATAAATCCGATTCAACTCTAAAACAGTAGAACCTAAACACATATGACTACCAACTTGAGAGCCACTCCAAAATTGCACTTTTAGCTTCTCCTCCCAAAACAATGGAATGAAGGGTGATGAGGCAAGTTCAAAAACTTACTGATAAGATTAAATAAAATCAGAACCTAGCAACTTTTAAGAATCTAAAGCAACTTAACTTATGATAATATTATTGATAAGTAATGATTATCACACAGTGAATACGATTTCAGTTAAAATTGTGAATTGGTTTTCACAATTATGCTACCAAGTAGCATCTAGACATCGATAATACCAAATCACAAACATCAAACATTGAATCAACTAGCCCGAAAATGTCAAACAAGGGACAACATAAAAGTTTTTCCTTCTTTTAAGGTACTACAAAATAGAATCACAATGTAACAGTTTTTACTTCTAATGATTGAATCACTTATCTAAAGTTCACACCATGCACAATTGCAACTCAATATGCAAAACATGCATGCAACTACAAAGAAAGTGCAAGAAAATAAGTGGGAAAACGACAAAAACACACACACCCACACTGCCAGTCACTCACCTGTCCTCTTTTTGGAGCCATTGTTGTGATGTGTCTCTCTCCTTCTATCAACCTTTTTTTCTTTTTTCTTTAAAAAAAAAAAAAAAATCCTTTTGAAGTGAGACTGAGAAGTCAGAATTGGAAAAAAAATGGCAGGAGACTGTTTTATAATAGACTGAGAATGAAAAGCGGATTAGAACACAAGCAAAAAATGTGTTAACTTTTTTTATATAAAAATGTATTACCTAAAGACCCATTCTTACCTGATCTTTAGCCATTAATACGGCCTTATGATTAATTATTAGATACTCTCAAAGCACGAGTGAATATTGGTGCTTCATTTTCCGACATTCACGATGAATTTCACTAATTAAATTCTGATGAGATACTTCTCAAAAAAAAAAAAAAAAAATTGATGAGATCTACCATAAATATGGAAGTTTAGAAATACATATTAACTAGTTTTATGCCTGTGCGATACACGGCTTAGTAAAAGAATTATACATAAATTAAAAAAAAAAAAAATTTTTTGATAATATAATTAAATTTAATAACAAATAAAATAGTAAAAATATTTTATAGATAATGGCAAGTTTTAAATTTCTAAAAGCTCTTAGTAGTAATTTTTTTTGAGGAACACTAATTAATGATTGGAGAGAAATGCTATATCTGGTCGAACTAAGACATAACTTTTACTTGTTCAAATAACAATTAAGGCGAAGTAAGGTGAGGAACAACAAATAATAATTATAACATACCAACATAATAACATTTATATTTAATTATAATGACTTGCTTGCATATCAAAGTATCAAATTAATATCAACACTAAACATGCTAGGATGTTTATGTTATTGTAAATAAGCAAAAAATTAATATCAACATCTAACACCCTACTTTTGCATGAATTATGATTAAAATTGACCTAATATTTTTACTTTAACCCCAAGAAATCATCCTGAATTTACAAACTAAAAACTACCCAAATTTATAAATAAATAAAAATTGAAAGGAAAATTCACTACAACACACATAATTATATACACACAAAGAAACTCTAAATTCATTAATTACAAACAATATAAATTTCTAAACATTAAAAAAAAATATGGAATTAGAGTTAAAGTAAAGACACATAAAAAAATTTAGAATTACAGTTAAAGCAAAGACACTCACATAAAAGTTGAATTAACTTTGACAAAAGGGGGAGGCAGGCGAAGTTATGTAGATTTCATATCACCTTAAATATCCATTGTTTTTTTATCACTCTTTTTATATTTAATCAATTTTCTGTCTCCATTCTTTGTGGAGTGATGTTCATTATCATGGTTTTCGATGCTCAAATCTTGGTCTCGTGGCTACCTGTGGATGTACGTATTGGAAACATCACTAATAGTACCTTACTTTGTCAGTATTTCATATATATATATATATATATATATATACACTCACACACACATATATTACAAATTAAAAGCTACCCAAATTTATTTTAAAAAAAATTGATAGAAAAATTTACTACAACGCACACAATATACACACAAAGAAACTCTGAATTCAATAATTACAAACAATATAAATTTCTAAACATTACTAAAAAAATCTAGAATTATAGTTAAAGTAAAGACACTCACATAAACACAGATTTTTCAAAATGCAAATAAGATTTTTGTTAAAATTAATCTGTTAGTTCTCATGGAAGATTTACCATTGACTAGAAGATATACCATTGATTCTGAAGACCATATATAATAAGCATATAAATTAGATGAAATTTAACAAAAATAAATTAAACAAAAGGCAACCCACACACAAAACACGTTCAATTTGATGAAAAAAAAAATAAGAACAAAATTTTATGAAAAAACAAAATGAAGAAGGCAAATAAATACATGCAAGTTTCATAGGTAAGGTATGAGAAGGAAATAATATCAACAAATCATACAATAAGAAAAGGGAAAAATACACCAAAACCGTATATATACCCCCACTTTTATATTAGATAATTTTAAGTTGTGAAGAAGTTGATAACTTGATATGAACAAAAAGAAAAAGGAGTTTACCTAATCAAGAAGTTTAGGTTAAATACATATTAGGATTTTTTTTTTTTTTTTTTTTTTTTTACATCAAAGTTAATACATATTACCTATTTTTTTTGTTACTTTATCCAAAAAAAAAAAAAAATTAGAAGAAAAAATAAAACTTTTAAATTTGTTTCTATTAGAAAACAGATGGTGTAGGATAAATGTTTATCCCAAATATATAAATATATATATATATATATATATATATATATATTAATTAATTAATGTAAGCTAAGATACAAACACTTATTATTATTTTATCCAAACTCTAAAGAAGTTGATAAGATCAAAAACTTTTTGTTTTTATCTAAAAACTTACAGTAGTTTGGTGTAGCCACTTGGCTTAACAATTATATATATATTTATATATATATTTTCAAAAATCTAAAAAAAAATCTGCAATATGGTAAAGCCACTTGGCGCAACCACGGCTTCTAAACCCAACTTTTACTATATAGTATATCTAGGGACAAGTTTTGCACGCCAAGCCCAAGATGTATGAGATCTTGGCCCAGTGAGCCCAGTACAATAAATTTGTAGAGAGTGAGTCGAAAAACTAAGCCCTAATGAATTTGACAACGACTAATATGGATTTAAAAGATAGTCAAGCAAGAACAAAGAAAATAAAGCTGAATGAATTCATTGTCCGAGGAGGTATTTTGTCATACAAATCAATAACAGTTGGGTACAAGTATAATTTTGATTGCTACAGTATTCTTTCTCTATTTTTCCGATCCCTTCCTCATGGAAGGTCCCTTACATTATATAGTTCCCTTTGGATTATCTTGATATTACACTTGTTGGTTATCTGAGCCCTTACTTGAGTACATGTCCCATCAGACACCTTCTTTGGCTTTCTGTGAGTTGTGGTGGCCAAGGCAGCACTGTTTAGAGGTCTTCTTCACATAAATGCGGCTAGAAAGGTAGCCGCAATGCATTCAATGCAGTGGTAGCAGTTTTCTCTTAGATTTTTTGGGTTCCCCTCCTTTTCGTATGTTCATGATGCACGTCCCTATCAATAGAGCTTCTTGGAAGGTCACCCTGATTGTTGGAATTCATATTTGAGTTGTACTTATCGTATCCGAGGAGTTATTCCTCCTCGGACCGACTTTCCATTCGTATCATGCTCATTAAATCCTGAGCCTGAATCATTCATTATCATTTGTTCCTCCTCAGACTGTTCATGCTTTCGACCAAAGCCCAAGGCCCAATATATAATTTGGACCCTTAACCCTACAGTATATGATATATATATATATATATATATATATATATATATATATATTAATGTAAGCTAAGACACAAACACTTATTGTTACTTTATCCAGACTCTAAAGAAGTTGATAAGATCAAAAAAAATTTGTTTTTATCTAAAAACTTACAGTAGTTTGGTGTAGCCACTTGGCTCAACAATATTATATATATATATATATTTTTTAAATCTAATTTTTTTTTGCAATATGGTAAAGTCACTTGGCGCAACTACAGGGTTTAAGTCCAACTTTTATTATATAGTATATGATATGATATAGTACATGATTTTTCTTTAAAATCCTATTAAGATTTTTCATAATAAAGATAAAGAGTTTTTTAGAGTTTAACTTTATTATGGAGTCCTTAAAATCTTATTACCACATCATCAACGATTTAAATAAATAACTAATTTTTAAATGATTTTATTTGAATTTGTTTTAAAACGTTCATCACATGATAAAATTTAATCTACTGGTTGAAAAAATAGGATTAGCAACTATGATACAAATAAATTTGTTCACTTAATTAATTTTTTAAAGAAAGACTAGAAGTTTTTTTTTTTTTAAATGATTTAATAAAAACTAAATTTTTTAAAAATATAAATTAAAAACTGATTTTTAACTATTTTATCTTTTTTTAAAAAAAATTAATTTTTTTGGACCTTTTTTTCCCCTTAGACCCCAGTTACCATGGCCTCCCCTAGGCCAAATATCAATGAAATACTTTTGTGTGACGTTTGGTCTGGGGTAGTATTTTAGGATTCCTAAGAATGTTTAAAGATTCCTATGTTTGGTTGCAAATCACGCCAGAGAATTAGATACCAAGGGAATCTGGATTCCCCCTTTAAACCCCTCTTAATAGGAATGTGGATTCCCTTTAAAACAAATGGGTATCCAGATTCCTAAGCTTAAAGGAAATTGTATTTTTTATAAATTGACAATTTTAACCATTTTTCTTTATCATTTAAGCAATTAAGATAAAATATAAAATAAATCATTAATATCTTTTCTCTTGTCTTTATCTTTTCCCGCCAAAATAACATAAACAGGATAAACAACTCTGTTGATATATTCTTTAACAAAGTTCTATTTAGGTTTCATGTGTGGGAAAAAAAAAAGTTTGAATGGGACCCTTCATTATTGCCAAGTATTCACTTTTGTTGTAGTGTGTGTGTTGCTCAACAAATTATTAATAGTTTATCTTTTGTTTTTCTTTATTTATTTAGAGGAGGATTTCTTTTTTTAAAGGACTTGGTAGTTCACATTCAAATCTAAGGATAGAATAGGAAAAATAAATAATTCATTTAAGATTTTGGGAATAAACCAAACATTATCATCTCACATTCTTAGGAATCTTAAAAGATTTTCAATGAAACCAAACATAGGAATAGCTACATTCCTAGGCATTCAGATTGCAAGGAATCACATTCTTAGGAACAAGTACCGTAATTATTCAAACACTTAATTACAGTGAATTTAATTGTTTTTAAAAAGATAATACTATTTTTATCTTATTTTTCAATTCAACCAAGTGTTTGAATACAAATAAAAAACCCAATGAATAAATAACTTCTTCTACTTTTTATTTTTTATTTTTTATTGAATGCATTTTTACTGTATTTTTCTTATTATATTGAATTGATTATTTGATTTTGTTATTTTGTGCCATTTTATATATATATATATATATATATATATATATGTTGAATGTTTTCTGACACGTATTTTTTATTATTGAATTGATTATCTGATTTTGTTAGTTTGTGCCCATGTGATAGCGGGTAGGTAACGATCGCGGTTTGGGTGTTTTTGGACTTTTTTTGTGTGTCGGGTTGGAGAGTACAGGCCCAACCCAAAATACAATCAATGAGAGAACAATCTTGAAACCCACCATTTTAGGTTGTTTGAATTTGGGATTAATGGGTACCACATTGGAACTGGGCATGTCCAACTAGGAAGAGAGAGAAGAGAGGAATTGGAGGTTGGGATTAATTCTTTTACATTTTCAAGTTTTTAAGAGGAGTAATCTTAGGATTACAACTTTTTCCACAACTTTTGTCGCAATTAGTTCACATGGCAAGTCGTGAGTGGTGCAGTTGTGAACCCACCATTTTTATTCCACCACTCATGAGTCATGACCTGCCAAGTGAGTAAGTTGTGGCAAAAGTTGTAAGAAAAGTTGTGGTCCTAGCATTTTCCTTTTAAGGGCCCTAAAATTGTTTCAAAACTCACTTAGTCACTCACTCATTAATTGAAAAAAAATTTAGGGTGGGAAACATGATAGTGGTATAATCCCAAGTTGAATGAAAATAGGCAGTAAAAATGAAATGAAAAAAATTTACCTTAAGTTACATAGCATAGGCAAATCATATAATACATCTTTAAACAAAATTTAAATAGTGAAAAATTTTACTCTAACATAAAATAAAATAAAATAAAATAATAAAATAAAAAAACAACAACAACAACAACAACAACAACATTGTAACAACCAACTACACATAACAATTGGTATTTCATTAGCTTAAATAATGTTTGAATTTTGAAACACTAACACCATAACGCTGATTCTTTTCATTTTTTCTAATTTACATGTAGGAATTAGAAAAATATTTACACTCTGCCTTTCATTTGCTTTTTCCTCTTATTAATTTTTTTTTTTTTTTTTTACATTTTAAACTTCAAAAAATATTTTATAGCTTAAATTTTGAAGGTCTCCACATTTTCTCTTTTAAGTGTATAGCTTATTACAAAAAATATTACCATGAAATGAAAATAATAAAATATATATGTATATATTTAAATTTGTTACAAGTTTATGTTTAACATATTTATGTATAACAATATGTTTATAAAATGGATAGTTCATCACTTGTAATATTTGCATGCATTTTTGAAAGGGGTAGCTGTCTAAGTTTCATCTCTCGGTTGGCATTTAATGGCCTCTTTTCCTCACTTGTTGGAGATGATTTGGCTTATTCAGTATCACCCATATTTTTTGTACTTGTGCATTTCCTAGTGGTTTAAAGAATTGAAAAACTTCCTTTAACCTAACCCCACGAGTTCTATGAACATGGGCTCAAATATAATAGATGACAATAACTGATACCAAAATACTCGATATTCCTAGCTTTAAACAGATGAAATATAAGATTTCCCAACCAATTGATAATTGTTGCCAAGGCTCCACCTACAACCCAAAATTTTGTTGGATAATACTCCCAATTCATTATCCGTGGTATCATTCCAAAGCCAAATGAATACAACATATACAAAATAATAATCCACGCACTCAATTGTCCAAACTTTTTTCTCTACTCCTGGGGGTAGCTTTTATACCTTTAACGCTTTGGGTTTTTTTAATTAATTAATTTATTTAATTTTTTTTTTAAGATTGCGCTAGATATTGTGTATGGCTATTTTTCATACCTCTGTTCGATCTCTTATTATGTGGCGGCTTCGAGAGACTCCATGGTGGCTACTCTGGAAGACAAATTTCAAGTAGAGTTAATGTTCCTCTCGCTGTTCAATTAATCTCTTATTATGAGGTGGCATTAGGAATCTCAACGATGGCTACTCTGGAAGGTAAGTTGGTCTTATGTATGCAAATATGGCTAAATTTTTAAAATTAATTGTTCATTTCAATTGTAAGGTTGAATTTAATCAACCATCTTGTTAGCTTTATTCCGTGCCAAATTTGCTTGTATTTCAGCAATTAGTAACCCTGTATTTAGGTGAGTTTGTTGTAAGGGTAGTGAGTGAGATAGAGTGTTGAATGCTCAAGAGTGTGCAAGAAAATAGAGTCTCGCGGCTGGATCTCGCGGGTGACTCGCGACTGCAAGCTGCCAGAAGCAGTACACGTGCCAAGCATGCCAGAAGTTGAACCGTCATGCTAGCTGGAGCACTACAGGACAAAATAGGACAACTAGTCATTCTGTTATCGCACGGCTGGATCTCGCGACTCAGTTAAGCCGCGAGCCACCCCTGTTTTGAAAAACCTAACGTTTCACATTCTTTTCTCATCCCAGTATAAATACCCCTTATACCCACAAAAGAAAGAGAGCTTCCAGGGAGAATTTTGAGAGAGAAACTCTAGAGTAAAACAAGATTGATTTATCTACAATCTTTACATAAGAGTCTCTTCAAATTCCTCAACTCTCTTCCTCTCCATTGTTAAACCCTTGAGAGGCATTTTACCAAAACCTTTCCTCACCATATCCATTACTGTGAGAGGGCTGTTTGGTATTCTGGGAAGCAGTTAGGAAGGAACCAATTTACATTGGTTGATGCTATGGTCAAGTAGCGGAATCTGGGAAGTTAGAAAAGAAATAGGTTCGGCGCAACCTCGTTGGAGCAAGAAACTTGGAGGGCTTAGGTGCACTGGATAGATTAGGCTTGGAGGGTCTATTGCTATCCATGTATCCCAACTACATTTTCTAGTGGATTGTTTACCGCTTGGAGGGCGGCAAAGAGGTTTTACGCCGAGGGCTTCGGTTTCCTCTTCAATAACACATCGCGTGTTGTCCTTGTGTTTGCATCTTCCTTCCCTTTTATATTTGCTTTTTATTATCTGCTGTGGGTTGTTATTTTAAATTGGCTTAAATTGTTTAGCAATTCTGTTTTATAGTTTTTGTTCATTTTTCGCACACTTGTTGTTTGACATAAAGTTTGAATTGGTTAATTTGTAAATTGGGGGTCTAAACGTTCAAGGGTGTTTTTACACTATTTGAACTTTCAATTGATATCAGAGCGAGTACACTTTTAGTGGTTTCATTACCATAGTGTGATCCTTGACTCCCTATTGAGATGGATCGATCTCAATCCCTAAATGCACCTTCATATTTTGATGGTAGTAATTATGCTTTTTGAAAGGTTCGCATGAGAGTATTTCTATGTTCCATTGATGAATCTGTTTGGGATACTGTTGAGATAGGTTGGACTAGACCTGAGGCAGCCAAATCCATATGGGATAAGGCAGCACTCGCCGCATCTAATGCTAACAGTAAAGCACTCAATGCTATTTTCTGTGGTGTGTCTCCAGATGAATTTCACAGGATCTCTCACATTATTGTTGCCAAAGAAGCATGTGAGATATTGGAGACCACTTACGAAGGCACGAAGAAAGTAAAAGACACCGAGCTGCAGATGCTAACCACTCGGTTTGAGGAGTTAAAAATGAGTGAGGATAAGTCCTTTGACTCTTTCTATAGCAAGCTGAATGAGGTGATTGTAAGCAAGTTCAATTTGGGAGAGAAAACGGAGGATTCTAAAATTGTAAGGAAGATCTTTCGATCATTGTCAGAAAGTTTTCGTGCCAAAGTGACAGCGATTGAAGAGAGCAAGGACCTTGATGACATAAAAGTCTAGGAGCTGGTTGGTTCTATTCAGACTTATGAAATGTCGCTGCCCAATCAACGGAAGAGTAAATCTCTTGCTCTTAAGACCATTAATGAAAAGGTGGAAGACCATGACTCATCGGAAGAAGATGTGGTTGACAAAGATGTTGCATATCTTGTAAAAAATTTCCGAAAATTCTTGAAATTCAAGAATAATGGCAAATTTGGTGATAAAGGAAAATTCCAAAGTTCAGGAAGAGAGAAAAGGGAATTCAAAAAGAAAGATGGAAAAAAAATCTCAATCTACACAAGGTGTCACTTGTTTCGAATGCAACGGGCATGGACACTTTAAGAAAGAATGTCCGAATTATTTAAAATCGAAAGGCAAAGTGTATGCCACGACATTGAGTGACTCGGATTCATCCGACTCAGATTCTGAGGAAAGCTGTGACGGAGAAGGGAATTACTCAGCTTTTATGACTATTGCCCATATTGAGTCTTCAGACGAGTTGAATCTGCTTGTACAAGAGTTTGGAGTACATAGTGATGAAGAATCATTTGGAGCTGTTGAGGAATCAGATACAGAAGAAGATGAAAACACAGCCAATCTTCAAGACAATTATAACTCACTCCTGGAGAAGTCGGGTGAGTACATAAAGGTGGCAAAGGCAACTGTGAGAAAGATGAAGAAGGCAGAGGAGGACTATAAAAGTCTCCTAATTTGCTATGAGGAGGCCAAATGTGAGCTAGAAACACTGAACGGTGAGCTATCAGAAACTTACACAAAAGTGAGATTTCTTGAGTAAGAGGTTGTGCAAGCAAATGCTAAAATAGAGAGGGTCACCACCAAGAAACTAGATGATATTATTTCATCTCAAAAGAGTTTTTCAGAAAAATCCGGATTGGGATATACCGGAGGAAGTAACTTATCTGGCAATATCACTAAAGAAGTGAAGTTTATAAAGGCCAAAGAATCAGCTGATGTTGGCCCTACTGCTGAGAAGCCCAAGATAGAGGAGAAGAGGAATGTGGGGAATGAACAGTTGTTGAATCCACGTAATCAATCCATGGGCAGGTCTAAATCCCGAACCAAGTCTCGTCCACGACCACAAAGAGGTCCTAGATCGAACTATGTGTGTCATCATTGCGGACTTCAAGGGCATACTCGGCCAAATTGTCAAAAGCTGAGAGCACTGAATAATGCAACTGCTCCAAGGCCACGAGGACCTAGAAATGACATAAGAAATTGGGCTATTGAACCATCAAGAGATCAAAGTGGTGATACCGGAATGATGGACGTAATGAAGATGATTGGTGCTTTCACCAACTACTTGGAGAGCTTCACACGAAGGTTTGAAAGCCCTAACTCTCGTACCAAATCCTATAAGGAAATCACCCCAAACGCAAGTGACGTGTGGGTGAAAAAGGGTACTCATGCATAAGCATTACAACATGTCCATGCATCAATACTTCCTATGCTTTGTGACGATGTTTGATTGTTTGCTTATTGATTATGTTGGTGGTTTTTTGTTTGTCCATTTGTGCATACTTTTGTTCATTTTTGTTTTTGATCAATCTTTTTCTTCTTATGTGTCAAAAAATCCAAAAACCACATAAAAAATAGAAAATCAAAAAATTTGATTGACATTGTTGAGTTTTGTTTCAAAACTTGTTTTGCCTTGTACCTTTGTGCTAATGGCTTTGTGCATTTTCGAGCGTAACTTGCTTCTTTGTACTCTTATCACGGTAGAAGAAATCTTGAAATCTATGTGACTGTTGTAAATAGATCTTCAAATTTGTCATGAATGATTAGTGAATGGTTATGTTGATCTTGAGACTTGCATAGACTTGTGCCTATATATCTTCACACTCTTTATTTTTTTGCTAAAAAGAGCTCACCAAATGTAAATCTCCAAATGAAAAGAGATATTGAGCTGCAAAAACCTGTTACACATACTAGTATTTGACTAGGAATAAGGGAAAGCGACCAAAAATTCATGTGAATGTTTATTCAAAAAGCCAAAGGCTATCTCATCAAGGTGAAATATCAAATATCACTCTCACAATGAGAGGTGATTGTCTTAAAAGGACCAAAAATATCAAATGTTACGATTGTTTGTGGAGTCAAAGGTAAAGCTCCAAGTTATGTTATCAAGTTCTGTGGGAGGTCATATATGCATACTTCTATAATTGAGATGGGTCACATGATCTAGTGCTAATTGTGTATGCCTTGGTTGAATTGATTATTGAAACTTCACATTAGACTAAGGACTATCTCATTGTTGATATCCACACACAACACATAAGTTTATGCTCAATAAATGTCATATTCATTTATGTGATTGTACTTGATGAAATGTGTTTTCACATGCTCAATTTTTGTTGATTCAAGTACAAAAAGATTTTTGAGTGTTTTAGGTGTTTTTGGAAAGTATTTTGTTCTTCAAAAACTGAAAATTTCAAAAAACTTTTTTGCCCTGTTTTGGCGACTCAGTCGCAGATAAGTCAAGTCGCACGCCATAGTCGCGAGCTCGGGGGTCAATTTTGGCGACTTGGTCGCGAGTGGAAGGTCCAGTCGCGAGGAGTACACAGAGATTTTTGCGGCTCTGCTTGCGACTAACTCGCGAGTGAATTTTCCAGTCGCGAAAAACACTTAGAAATTTTTCAAAACTTTTGTCTTGAAATGGTTTGGCGAGTGGTTTTGGCGACTATCTGGTGACTTACCTCAGCCGCGAAAAACGCATGTTTTGTATAGTGAAGGCAGTTTTTAAAATCTTTTTCAGTTTTCCCTCGAACTTTTTGTGACTGTTCATCTTCTCTCTCAACTGTCTCCTTCCCAAACGTTCCGTGTAACCCATTTTGAACTCCATTGTTGCCTCATTTCTTCTCAAAATCATCAAGAAAAGGTATGGGTCTTCTCTTCCTCACTTCATATGTTATGTTTTCTGTGTTACTTTCTTGCTGTTTAGGTTGTTATTTTTGTCATATTGTGTTCAAACGTTTTACTCTTTGTGTGCTGGGTATGGTGGATTGTGTTTGATGCTGATTTCATCTGGTGTCGTTTTGTTGGTCACAATGTTTTTATCTTTGTTCTGTGCTTTGGCATTTGTTGGTGTTTATACTCTTTTGGGAAATGGGTTTGGTGTTTTTCTGATTTTTACTCCATTTGTGTGTATGAAAGTTTACTTGTGTCTGTGGTTTTGGATTACCTATCTTGTATCACTGTGGTTTTGTTGTCATTACATGTGTGTGCTTCTGTCTTGAGTGTATTACTTTAATACATTCAATTTTCTGTTTGATATGTCCCACTGCCATTTTTTTTGGTTGTATGTGGTTTTCATTGTGCATTTCAGACTCATGGTAGAATGTCTTATTGACAGTTATCTTTAAGTTTGTCTTACTCTGTGCTCTATTGCATTTTCACCATTGTGTTGCACCTGCCTCATTCTATATTGTCATAACTTATGTTTGAAATTGTGTGTGATTTCTATGGTTTACATTCATTTCTGAATCTAATCAAGTTGATATCTGTCCTTTGTGGTGCTATTTTTGGTTCTTTGTTGTGTGCCTATTCTCTTGCAGATGTCTCGTCGATCTTCTAAGGGCAAAGACATTGTTACTGATGATCCATCAACCCCAGTTGCTAAACGGACTCGACTTTCATCTCAGTCATCTCAAGACACCAATTTGGAGAAGTTTAAAACCCCGCTTACCTCACACATCTACTCAAACATTTTTGACAAGGCATCTCCTATAGTGGAACGGGTGGTTGAGTTTAACACCTTAGGGACCACTTTTATCCCTCAAATCTTTGAGCCACGAGATTGGGCAAACTTATTTGGGAATTTTGTCGATCCAATGGATGAATTGGTTAAGGAATGCTACTCTAATACAAGTGATCTTGGAGTTGAACTAATTTGCTAGGTCAGAGGAAAGGAGTTTTCCATCTCCCCGAACTCCATAGCCGATATTCTCCACATCACTAGACCTCAAAATGTGGATCTAACTTCGTACGATGATCGAACTCCAGAGACTCAAGACATTCTACAAGTTCTAGGATCTGATCATGAAGTATCCAGTACAGGCACATCCATAAGCACCGCAAAGTTTGCACCAAAGCTGACCACACTAAAGTTGATCATGTTCTCTAATCTCTACCCACTGTCCAACACTACCTTCATAAATCTTGGAAGAGCTCAATTCTTTTGTGATCTTATTACAGGAGCCCTCATTGATATCTGTGCCCACATCTTTCAAACCATGAGGAAGGTCGCGGCTCGATCTGCAACTCGAGGATGTATTGCATTTTGCAGTCTCATCATGAAATTCATTCTTTGTGAAGGCATTGTTCCTCCCTCAGATGGAAAAATGTTGACCCGTCTGCGTCCAATTTCCATGTTCACACTACAAGCCAGCAGAAGTCATTCCTCTAAAACACCAAAGAGTGCACACATCTCTCCGGTTACTCCATCTGCTCCTGAGTCAGAGACACCTGTACATACCACACCTACTTTGCGTGTCATCCCTGAAGTTCCACAAATTAGCATTCCGCAAGCACAGTCTGATCCTCAAACTGATAGAATGGGTAGTTTGCTTGACAATATTCAGAAACGCATTGATGAAATGGTGACACTTCTCTACTCCACCAACAACCATGTTCAAATGCGACTCGAGTCCATGGAGAATCAGCTAGAAGCTATTCAACAAAAGTTAGACGACAGCCTTTAACTATTTGTGCCAAAAAGGGGGAGAGCAGTCAGTAAGGGGGAGAAAGCTCAAAGGGAAGTGTGCATAGTAATAGGGGGAGTACACACATCCTTTTGTTTTAGACTTATCCTTTAAATTTATAGGTTTATGTTTTTGGATATTTATTGTTACTATGGGTTTGATACACTGTGATTTTGGTGCATTTTTGTTTCTAACTCATAACTCATAAACTTGGTTTACTTTATAAATATATATATTGTTGATGTTCTTCAGAAGTATATTGTGTTTGTACCCATGTTGCTTCTGTAAGCTTTTAGGGTTATGTTTTATGCTTTTCTTGTAGGCTTTATGGTTTGTACCATGCTTTATGCAGCCTCTATGTTTTTGTTAAATCAATACTTCTATCCAAATGTCATGCATTTTCTGGTTAAGTACTGTCACTCTTGTGCCCTTGTAGGATTGTTCCTAGATGCATATACTTAGTGTATTATGCATTGGTTGAGTGTTGGGCATACAAGTAACTTGTATTGTTCTTGTTTGCTTGTATGTTCAAGTGTTCATTCCAAGTGTGGATAAGCATTGTGATCACTACCTTGTAGTGATTACTTGTTTGATCAAGCCATGGTTTGTTTCTTAACTTCATCCTTGCTTGATCACCTTATGCTTGTTTCATATGCATTTCATGTTTTTTGCATACAATGATCATGGTGTATTGTTGTGTTTCAGGAGTTTCATGCTCATATGATTCAAGTGCCTCACAGTTTCTAGAATTAGGTGTGAGTGAGTTTTGCTCAACTGTTCCCAATTCACATGTTAAGTCTAGAGTCTGTTTTAGGGTTTTGTCACGAAATAGCCAAAGGGGAAGATTGTAAGGTTAAATTTAATCAACCATCTTGTTGGCTTTATTCCGTGCCAAATTTGCTTGTATTTCAGCAATTAGTAACCCTGTATTTAGGTGGGTTTGTTGTAAGGGTAGTGAGTGAGATAGAGTGTTGAATGCTCAAGAGTGTGCAAGAAAACAGAGTCTCGCGGCTGGATCTCGCGGGTGACTCGCGGCTGCAAGTCGCCAAAAGCAGCACACGTGCCAAGCATGCCAGAAGTTGAACCGTCATGCTAGCTAGAGCACTACAGGACAAAATAGGATAACTGGCCATTCTGTTATCGCACGACTGGATCTCGCGACTCAGTCAAGCCGCGAGCCACCCCTGTTTTGAAAAACCTGACGTTTCACATTCTTTTCTCATCCCAGTATAAATACCCCTTATACCCACAAAAGAAAGAGAGCTTCCAGAGAGAATTTTGAGAGAAAAACCCTAGAGTAAAACAAGATTGATTCATCTACAATCTTTACATAAGAGTCTCTTCAAATTCCTCAACTCTCTTCCTCTCCATTGTTAAACCCTTGAGAGGCATTTTACCAAAACCTTTCCTCACCATATCAATTACTGTGAGAGGGCTGTTTGGTGTTCTGGGAAGCAGTTAGGAAGGAACCAATTTACATTGGTTGATGCTATGGTCAAGTAGCGGAATTTGAGAAGCTAGAAAAGAAATAGGTTCGGCGCAACCTCGTTGGAGCAAGAAGCTTGGAGGGCTTAGGTGCACTGGGTAGATTAGGCTTGGAGGGTCTATTGCTCTCCATGTATCCCAACTACATTTT
This sequence comes from Quercus lobata, assembly GCF_001633185.2. Lineage (NCBI taxonomy): Eukaryota > Viridiplantae > Streptophyta > Magnoliopsida > Fagales > Fagaceae > Quercus > Quercus lobata. Next base: position 66,682,219 of record NC_044908.1, on the reverse strand, counting down.
CTAGTGGATTGTTTACCACTTGGAGGGCAGCGGAGAGGTTTTACGCCGAGGGCTTCGGTTTCCTCTTCGATAACACATCGCATGTTGTCCTTGTGTTTGCATCTTCCTTCCCTTTTATCTTTGCCTTTTATTATCTGTTGTGGGTTGTGATTTTAAATTGGCTTAGATTGTTTACCAATTCTGTTTTATAGCTTTTGTTCATTTTCCGCACACTTGTTGTTTGACATAGAGCTTGAATTGGTTAATTTGTAAATTGGGGGTCTAAACGTTCAAGGGTGTTTTTACACTATTTGAACTTTCATCAGTCTTCTTTAATAACATTTACCCAATGACGTAGGATTTTATTTTTAACTTAGCACTCAATTAGTTGTCTTGATGAAGAAAATTTAAGTTTTGTATTTAGCATAAAGTCTTCAAAAAATATCTCATACAATAATAAGAGATCGAATAGTGTAAGTGTCAAATAAATTTGGCATCTGTTTAAAAAATATCAAACGACTGTTCAAAATTCTGGAGTGTTCATAAAGTCTTCAAAAAATATCTCATAAATTTGGCATCTTGATTCGAAACAATAATGTTAGATAACCAATGTAAGTGTTAAATAAATTAGTAATCGAAGCTTACTCCTCATACAATGCTTTTGTGGTTCTTATAATTATATTTGCAATGTTATTTTCTTTTTTATGTTTAACCATAAACATATCATCAATTCCAAATTAATTTTTCTCAACTCTACAACTTGTAATTTTTATATATAACATGAGAAAGGTAGAAGTTTAAGAATCAAAATTAGTATGAAAATAATATTTACCTTCAACAAATATTGTTACTTATATGTTTATTAACAAGTTTAGTACATAGTAAGTGAAAATTTTTATTCTAACTTATTTTATTTAAAAAAAACATATTGTGAATAATTTTAAAAAAAGAAAAAAAAGAAAAAAAAGAAAAAAACAATGTAATAACCAGCTATACATAATAGTTGGTATTTCATTAGCTTAAATAGTGTATGAATTTTGAAACACTAACACCATAACGCTAATTCATTTCATTTTTTCTAATTTACATGTAGGAATTAGAAAAATATTTATACTCCGTCTTTCATTTGATTTTTCTTCTTATTAAAAATTTTCATTTTTGACATTTTAGATTTCAAAATTTTTTTTATTGTTTAAATTTTGAAGGTCTCTACATTTTCTCTTTTATGTATATAACTTAGTACAAAAAATATTCACATGAAATAAAAATAAAATATATATTTTTAAATTATTTTTTTTAAATTTGTTGCAAGTTTATGTTTGAACATATTTGTGTATAATAATATGTTTATAAAATAGATAGTTCATCACTTGTAATATTTGCATGCATTTCTAAAAGTGGTAGTTGAGCAAGTTTCACCTCTCAATTGGTATTTAATGGCCTCTTTTCCTTACTTGTTGGAGACGATTTTCCTTCTTCAATATCACCCATATTTTTTGTACCTCATGTATTTTCTAGTGGTTTAAACTTTAAACAATTGGAAAACTTCCTTTAACCTAAACCCACGAGTTCTAGGAACATGGGCTCAAATATAATACATTACAATAACTAATACCAAAATATTAGTAATAAATGTCTCGATATTTCTAGCCTCAAAGAGGCGAAATATAAAAATTCTCAATCAATTGATGATTGTTGTCAAAAAATGCATGAAAATTAAAATTAGACTGTTAACAATATACTAGATAGTTAGAAAATTTAAAAATTATATAATTGGAGATTTAAAATATATAGCTATTTGGAATTTGAAAAGAATAAAATAAGATTAAAGAATGAATGAAGAAATAATATTTAAATGAAATAGAGAAATGATAGAGTATGTTGGAAAGTATAGTTGAAAAAGTAAATAGGTAAAAATAATTGTTCACTCTCCAAATAGTACAAAAATATGGAGAGTTTACTAAAGATGCTCTAAAAAGGAGATTTTCCTCCCAAAATATAATATCAAAATGTTATTTAATAATGAGTGCAACTATTTCCTATTACTTTTATTGGTTCTGTATGGTTCTTATCAATTATCATCAACACTAAAGAGGAATACAATTTTAACGATCATTTTGTCTTTTACTCCCAGTGACAAAACAATATACAAATTTAGGCTATAAAATTCACCTCTTCCGGACATACCACCACATGTAGGGCCCCACCTACAACCTAAAATTTTATTAGATAATATTCCGAAGTCATTACCCATGGTACTGTTGCTAAGCTTGACAAATACAACATGTACAGAATAAGAATCCACACATTCAATTATCCAAACTTTTTTCTCTGCTGCTAGGGTAGCTTATATTCTTGTAATGCTTTAGGTTTTTTTTTTTAGATGGCATTAGATATTGGGTGTGGCCAATCTTCCTATTGTTGTTCAATCTCTAATTATGTGACAGTATCAGAAGTCTCAAAGGTGGTTACTCTAGAAGTTGAGTTGGTCTTGTATATGTAGAAATGACTAAATTTTCAAAATCAATTGTTCATTTTAGTTTTCTTTAATAATATTTACCCCATGATATAGGACTTTTTTTGAACTTAGCACTCAATTAGTTGTCTTGATGAAGAAAATTTAAACTTTGTATTTAGCATCCTTCATAAAGTATTCAAAAAATATCTCATAAATTTGGCATCTTGATCTGAAACAGTATGTTAGGTAACCAATGTAAGTGTCAAGTAAATCATTAATCGATGCTTACTCCTCATACAATGATTTTGTGCGTCTTATAGTTATTGTAATTTTTTGTATGTTTAAACATAAACATACTATCAAGTCCAAATTAATTTTACTCAACTCTACTACTTGTAATTATTATCTATAATATGAAAAATGTAGAAGTTTAAGTATCAAAATTAGTATGGAAATAATATTTACCTTAAAAAAATATTTTTACTTATATGTTTATTAACATGTTTAGTACATGGTAAGTGAAAATTTTACTCTAATTTATTTAAAAACAAATAATAAGAATAATTCAAAGAAATAGAAGAAAAAAAAAAAAAAAAAAAAAATGTAACAACCAACTACACATAACAGTTGGTATTTCACTAACACCATAACATTGGTTCTTTTCAAATTTTTTTTTTCTAATTTACATATATATATATATATATATAATTAGAAAAATATTTATACTCTGCCGTTCATTTGGTTTTTCCCCTTATTAAAAAATTTCATTTTTTACATTTTAGATTTCAAAAAATATTTTAAAGCTTAAATTTTGAAGGACTCCACATTTTCTCTTTTATGTGTATAGCTTAGTACATAAAAAATATGCACATGAAGTGGAAATATAAAATATATTTTTTAATCGCTTACAATTGTTACAAGTTTATTTTTAACATATTTATGTATAACATAATGGATAGTTTATCATTTGTAATATTTGCATGCATTTCTAAAAGGTATGGTTGAGCAAGTTTTACCACTTGGTTGGCATTTAATGGCCTATTTTCCTCACTTGTGGAGACAATTTGGCTTATTCAATATCACCCTTTTTTTTTCTACCTTGTGCATTTTCTAGTGGCTTGGAAAACTTCCTTTGACCTAACCCCACGAGTTCTAGTATATGGGCTCAAATGTTATACATTACAATAACTAATACCAAAATACTAGTAATAAACGTCTCGATATTCGTATTCCCAGCTTCAAACAGGCAAAATATAAAAATTATCAACCAATTGGCAATTGCTGCAAAGGATCCACCTACAACCCTAAAATTTGTAGCAAGTTGAGTCATCACCAATAGTATACTCGTGGGAAACATGGTAGTGGTATAATAAGTTGAATAAAAATAGGCAATAAAATGAGAGAATTTTTTTTTTACCTTAAGTTACATAGCATAGGCAAATCATATGATACATCTTTAAATTTTGAAAAAAAAAAATAATAATTAACTACATTAACCATTATTATTACAAAAGATAATGGGAAAGGCAAAACTCATTACTCAATCATTCTCAATTTATGACAATTTCTAATCATCTCAAAACTCTTGAGTGTTATATTGAACTAGTGTGTAACCTCATATATATGCACAGGTACAATTAAAAATAATCAAAATTTCATGATTCAAATTATAAATTTTTTTAGAAGAGGTTCAAATTATACACAGTATTAGCTTACAACTTTTTTAAATCATACATTTCTAAAATATGTAATGGTTTCATATTATATATATATATATATATATATATGTTAATATTATGATTTAGAATTTAATTAGATGTAGATTATTTGGTTTTTGCGCTCAATAATTTACTTGCCACAAAAATTAAAAAATTAGATGGACAAGTGGCGTAAAATTGGACTTTAATTGAAATCCAATTTAGAATTTAATTGGATTTGGACTCTTTGATTTTTACACTCAATAATTCACTTGGCACAAAAATTAAAAATTAAATAGGACACGTGACGCAAAATTGAGAATCTAATTAGATTTTCTCTGATTCTTGACTTTTATTATATATAGACATAGTATTCAAACTATTCATCATGCCAAAGTTGTTTGGTTAGGGTGAATTAAGAAATGATGGAAAAATAGAGGAAAGAAAATAAGATGAAGATTGATAATTTCATCAATATGGGGAGGGTGGCAATTTCTTCCAAACCCACAATCCAATTCATCCAAAATGGAAAGAAAAATGAGAAGGAAAATGCAAGTTGAGGACAAGATTACCTTCTGTTTTTTCAACTAGATGCAATTACACAAAAGTTTACTTCATAGGAAGGAAAATTACTAGTGGAGAGGTGTCAAAGAACTTGATCTCTAGTGAAAATGATTTTTTTAATTAAAAAAATGCTTATTATTTGTACTTATTTTTTTCATCCTCCTACTTTTCCATCATTCCAATCAAGATAGAGTCTTTAAAGAAAACCAACTTGTAGATGGCAACCAATTGAATTCAGATTTCCATTTAATTTGTCTACAAATATCAATTAGAAAGAAAATCAATTAAATTCAACCAAACTTTTGCCAATTGAAGACAAGAGAGAAAAAGAAACACCGTGCATAGCAGCCTATAGGCTAATTTTAATTAAAGTATTACTTTAAACCATTCTTTGGTAGTACAATAAATTTAAACCTATGACATTAGTCTAATGATAATTACTTTTTATTATAAGGGAAAAACATCAATTGAGTTTTCAGTTTGTAAAGTCACTTGTTTTCAAATAAAATAGCAGGTATTTTAAACTATTTCAAAAATTAATAACAAAGTTTTAGCTTAATAAAAAAAACTTTCTTTTCTTTTTGAGGGAAAAAAAAAAAAAAAAAAAACTTTCTAATTCATATACTTTCCTTTTTGCTACTATTTTCATTTACTTATTCTAGCCACATGACAAAAATACATAGCAAGACAAATATAATTTATAAATGTGCAAAACAAGGGTATTGAGCAAAAAAGCTAAGGATAAAATTGACATTGAGCCTCAAACACTGTCGCTTTTTCCCAATTGTCTCGTCCCAATTCCTAAACTCCATACCATATTTAACACCTCATCTCTCTCCCTCTCTCTCTAAAGCCCAGAGCCAGAGGAGCCCGTTAAAACTTCAGAAACCCTATTCAATTTCAAGGTAAAAACCATTAACCCCACAAAAAAAAAATACAATCTTATTAGTATTTGTATAACAACATTTATATTTCTTAATCTTGAATCATAGTTTAGATCAAAAAATCTTGAAACAAATTTCAATACAAGTAAACCCTTTGCTTTTTTCGAATCAAAAAAAAAAAAAAAACCCTTTGCTTTGCGTTTTGTCCTATTCTTATTCTTCCTTTTTTTTTTTTTTTTTTTTTTTGAAATTAATTTTATTATTTAGTTTTTGCTTTTATACCTTTCTTTCTCAACATTGTAATCTGGTTGAATAGTTGAATCCTAGTTGACACTCATATATAATCATCCACTTGAAGCTCGAGCTAAGTTACTTGTTGAATTTTGAGGTTTTGGGTCTGTATATAGCATGGATTGGAGTTTTGAATTTATGGGTTTTGTGGTGTTTTAGATACTAAGGCTGAAATTGCATCTGGGTTCAATTGTGTTTGTAATATTGTGGGGGGTTTATCAAATTACTAGGGAATTTAGAAAAGGAAAAGATAAAAAAAATGTATGGAAGGGCTGGTCTTGATCGATTCAAGAAAGCTGAAACCTTGGAACCATTCTCAGTGAGTGTTAATTCAGCTTACAAGCCCAATACCCAGTCTGTATCCAAACCAGCTTCTTCCACTTCCCCAGTTTCAAATACCCACTTGCAAAAAAATGCCCAAAACCAGCACCAGCAACAATCCCATGTTTCTAATAGGCCGGCAGTGCCGGAGGCGGCACCCTTGGTAGGGCAGAATCAGCAGGTGACTCAGATTGGAGGGGGGGAATCAACTTGGCAACCGCCTGACTGGGCGATTGAGCCTCGGGCAGGAGTTTATTTTCTTGAGGTTTTGAAGGATGGGGTGGTTCTTGATAAGATTAATCTAGATAGACGGCGACAAATCTTCGGGAGGCAGGTTCATAATTGTGATTTTGTGCTTGATCATCAGTCTGTTTCGCGCCAGCATGCTGCAGTCATTCCTCACAAGAATGGGAGGTTAGATCTGTTTGCAATCTTCCTTGACATTATTTGGACTTCTTATTTTGTTCTTTGCATAACATTTCCTGACATTTATTTGCATTACATGTTACACCACTATATTGTTTATGATTGAAAACAGAATTGTTAGGAAAGAGTGTGAAATTGGCTTGATTGTTTTTAGTGATAGTGGCTTAGTGCAGTGGAACTTTTGTTTTGTTGAGTTCATGTTGGTTGATCAAGTCAAAAATTCGTAATGCACCTGAATTCTGGGAAAACAGTGAAGGAAAGAACAAATTGTCTGAGCTAGAGTTAGAGCTTGGAGGTGGATGTTTCTATTGTTATCTGTACTAGAATAAAAATGTTTATCATACTGGGTTCGACATTATTGGGTTTGCATTTTGTTGATGTTCCAGTGGGCTATGGGTGCTTTTGAGGTGAAGTAATCTTTCACTGTCCAGGCGACAGGCGCCCATGATGGCATGCATGTGTCATTTATAATTGTTACTTCTCATAGATAATTTGGTTTTGTGAAGTTTGGAAGGTTCTTTTATTTTATACATGGCATTCACAATGTTCTAACTTTCCCACAGCATATATGTAATTGACTTGGGATCTGCTCATGGTACATTTGTTGCGAATGAGCGCTTGACTAAAGATAGCCCTGTTGAGTTAGAAGTGGGACAGTCTTTGCGGTTTGCTGCATCAACAAGAATTTATATCTTGAGAAAGAATGAAGCAGCTCTTTTTCCTCGTCCTCCACCTAAAGAGCTCAATTTGCCGCCACCTCCTGATCCATCTGATGAAGAAGCTGTTGTGGCTTATAACACACAGCTAAATCGTTATGGTCTGAGCAAGCTTAACCTACCGTCAAAATCCACCAAGTCTGGTAGCTCAAAAGGTGGAAGAGATGACAGCCACCAGTCGGAGAGATCTACTAAGAGAATGAGGAAGCTGAGAGTAGCCTTCAGGGATCAAGCTGGGGGAGAGTTGGTTGAAGTCGTTGGGGTTTCAGATGGTGCTGATGTAGAAACAGAACCTGGTCCGTTAGATGTGAAAGAAGGAAGTCTTGTTGGAAAATATGAACACCTTATACAGACTACAGTAATACCTAGAGGAAAGCAACAGTCCTCCATGAAGGAAGATACTACTTCCCAAAAAGGTGTGACCAATAAACTACAGGAAGTCTTAAATAAGGTCAAAACCACTTCAAAAGGTGGAATTTATGATGATCTCTATGGGGAATCATTTTCTGGAAAACTAGGTTCTTCCTGGGCTTATCCATCTGTTAGTTCTGGTGATAGACCAGCTTCTCCAACAAAAGATGCCCAAGGATGGACATCGAGTGTAAGCTCAAGTAATGTTGATGAAGAAAATGATGATGATTTATTTGGTGACTAACTGAAGTGGGCAGACTAGGCAGTGGAAGGATTGTGTTATTTTCCTGTATGTGAGTTTGATAATATGATTGGAAGTTGAGAAGCAGTAACTTTTGGAAATTATTTGAAACTGCTTCCCTTGAAAATGGGTGATATATGGTGAATTCATTAACAATTTTTTTTTTTTGTAATTGCATGCCCCACCAAGGGTCTATAATCCTCCAATCCAGTTATAACCCAAGACTTTAACCTGTGTTATCCTAGAGGAGGCCAAAAGGAATTTAATTATGACTGATTTTCAGCAGGTCAAGTTATTCCTTTTATATTTTGTGTCACGTGTAAACCTGGACTAATGTGCTTGTGTTGGCCTAACAACAATGAAGATCATGTTCACAGACTGCAAATAGTTGGTTGGCATCCCTGTGGTTTGGCAAGTAGGTTATCTTACAAGGTTTACGGTGTTGTTGTTCACTTCTCCTTGCTTGTGCAACTTGATATGTTGGAAGGCAATAACTCTGTTGTATTTCTGCTAAAAATGTGTCATACTCACTCTCTTGAGTTCTTGATATGCTGGAAGACAATAGCTCTGTTGTATTTCAGCTAAAAATGTGTCACACTCACTCTCTTGAGTTCTTGATATGCTGGAAGACAATAGCTCTGTTGTATTTCCGCTAAAAATGTGTCACACTCACTCTCGAGTTCTTGATATGTTGGAAGGCATTAGCTCTTTTGTACCTCTGCTACAAATGTGTCACACTCACTCTCTTGAGTTTGAAATTTGATGTTATGGGGATTGTTATTCCCTTCTTTTTAGGCCGTGATATGTAGAAGGTTAAAGCCACTTTGCATTTGAGGACCAAAAGGTCCAAAACAGTGTCTTCAGTCTTTGAGTAACAAACGTATGCATTTAGTTTTGCCCTCCAATTTTATTTCTCATAATGCTCGGTAGGACAGGCTAGTACTTCCTCCTCTCTCCTCTTTTGGGTAGGAGATCATGGTGCCCCTTTGGCATTGTTGTAGGAAGTAAAGCTTCTATGATATAGAACTTTAATTGAAAAACTATTTAATGTTTAGTAAAAAAAATGAATAATGCTTTAAAGTTCTGGATTTATAAAGCCTGAACGGTAAATTGTAGAACTTTTTTCTTAGAAGTTTCAAATTTCAGCTTTAGCCTTAAAGCTAGAGGGAAAATACTTTTGGAACCTTACTGCATTTTGATGTGCCCGTTTGGTATTAGTGTAGGAAGTAGAGCTTTAGCTATAAAGCTTCAGTTGTAGACCTTTTGTGAGAAAGAGTTTTGATGTTTAGAAAGTTTGGCAAATTACAATACTAAAGTGCTTCAAAATTACTAAACCGTTTGCTAATCTATTGCTAAGAGTTTTAAAACGTGGGAAATGACAATAATGGGACAAATAAAAGTGTTTTTTGCTTTTAATTTTTAGATTTGGTTGGCATAAAAATGCTGCTAGTTATTGCTATTTTATTTTATACTAGTTAGGGCAAGCACGTGCCTTGCTGTGAAAAAAAAAAGTAGTAATTAAGGTCAATTCTAAATTTTATTTGTATCACAAAACAAATATATGAATCATTTAATTTTTAAAGTATATAGAGATTTACATTAATCAAAAGAAACAATAATTTTAAGAATTTTGATAATTATATCATAAAAAGTTAATCTCAATTTTGATCAACCACAAAGTTAGGATAGTTATTTAACACATATAAATATTTATTTAACTATAATAGTTTTTTAGTATCTATTTGCTAAAGACAATATATTTACTCTCTAAAAACTTCTAAGAATGATAACGAATATCATCATATTTTAATAATAAACAACTGAGTTTTGCTAAAAAATTTAAAATAAAAATAAAAATAAAAATAAATAAAAAAAGATAACAAAAGGCATGTGTCATCGAATTTTTCATTAGATAAATTATAAGTTTTCAAAATTTAAACCTAGAAAATCAATATTCTTTAGATAACAAATAAATCACCTAATATCATCATTCTAACTTTCTAAGAACTTCTATCATTTAAAACTCAAAATACATAAAGAAAATTTTTAGGATGTTAAAATTTAGCGAGAGTAATTTAGACATTACACAATAAAATATTTTAAGAATCATAAGCTTTCATTAGGATTTAACTGAGAAAATAAAAATATGACATATTTGCTCTTTTCCAGAATATTAAAAGAAAAATTGCTTGATTTTAAAATTTAAGGAAGAATTGTAAACTACCCCAAATATAAAAGATGAAAAATGTTTTTTTCCTAAGTTTTTGTTTTTGTTTTTGTTTTTGTGTGTAAAATTATGTGTTTTTACTTAAAATAGTGTGTAAAGAAAAAAATATACAAAAAGTCAACCCAAGAAAATTGTATGTGGAATAGTGAATTTTGGCTCAACAAAGTTGATTAAACCAACAAAAAATTTCTAAAAACACAACAAAATGATGCAACATTTTCATAATACCTTTATAATTTTGTTATATTTTATTTTAACTTGTAAAGAATTGACAGCTCAACAGTTTTGAAAATATTGTGACGACATCAAGATGTCTTAACATTTTTCACACAAAAAAATGTTATGCCCATGACATTTTCACAACAAATCATAAGTAGTAGGTTACTACAAGTTACTATTGGTAGACAAAAAAGTAGTTTCATTGATAAGTTTAAATTAGAACCAATAATAATTTACCATATTTGATTTGTTATGAAAGTGCTGTGAAAATTATTGTGGATATAGCTCTTCTTTTTCACAATAATTTTATTTTTAGTTGTAACTGATTCTAGTATGATATTTTATTATTTTATTTTGACTTATAATGAATTAACACCTTAACAATTGTGAAAATATTGTGCCAATTTGTGATGTTAATATTTTATTATAATGTGAAACAACGTGAATTGGACAAACCAAAAAAATATAGCAAAAATACCACAACTTTACGCATTCACAAAAAAAAAAAAATAAAAAGCTTGCAAAATAGTGAAAGTTGAACAAACCAAAGTACTATAGCAAAATTACTATAGCTTTTTCCATTCACTCTTTTTATATATAGAAATATACATTGCACTTACAATGTAAATTTATATTGTAAACACATAAAAATTGGTTGTACAATTTTTTTTTTTTTGCAAATGTATATAATATTTGCTACTTTTTGTGTGTATACAATGTAAGCTTACATTACAAGTAAAAAGTAAACATATAAAGATCCTTTAAAATAAAAACTCAAATCAAGTTGGTGGACTTGAAGAAATAAAAAATAAAAAGGGAAAAAGGCAACTCACTAAACCAAAAATACTGTTCATGAGCTTATTAAATGTATATAATATTTGCTACTTTTTGTGTGTATACAATGTAAACTTACATTACAAGTACAAAATAAACATATAAAGATCCTTTAAAAAAAAAAAAAAAAAACTCAAACCAAGTTGGTGAACTTGAAGAAAAAAAAATGGGAGAAAAAGGCAAGTCACTAAACCAAAAATATCGTTCATAATACTATTCATGAGCCTATTCACTCTTTTTATATATAGAAAAAAGAGCACAAATCGATGATTTAAAAAAAAAAATGAACAATATATATTGAACAAATCAAAAGTACTGTAGCTTTTACACATTCACCTAACAAATGTCACAACATTTTCACAAAACATTTATTTTCAATTGGTCACAGTTTCATATTTTATTCTTTTATTTTGACTTGTAAGAAATTGACACCTCAATAATTGTGAAATTTGTTGTGTCAGTATAACAATATATATACGGTTTCTTATAAATATTTAAAAGAAAAAAAGTACAAATGGAAGATTGAAGAAAAAAAAAAAAAAACGTTGTAGTTACTGTAGCTATAGTGCTACTTGAACAAACCAAAATGGCATTGTAGCAACTGTTCAAAACTTGAAAAAGAAAAAGATAAAGATAAGGATAAAGATAAAGACTCAATAAACCAAATATGTACTGTAAGAGCATTACCGCTTTTTATATAGCTAATAGAAATACCTTTTTCAAAATTGAATCTAATCAATTCAATTATTAATCAATATTAATTTAATTTTTATTAAGTAAAATTACATAAAATTTTGAACATTTGACACTACTTTTATATTAAACCATAAATTTCTAATTACCAAATAATTATCAACCCCTTTTGTTGCAATTATTATTATTATTATTATTTTAGATAATTTCATAATTGGGGTATAAGAGATTTAAACCGGGGATGTCTTTATTGGAAACACTAGGAGTGCTTATTGAAGTATAATGCCCTTGACAATTATTATTACTAGCTTATAACCTTTGCATGTGTAGGGGTGCAACTCACACACGCACACACACACAACATTTCTACCTATTAAATAATAGATTATATACATCCATAGTATTACATGGAAGCATACTAAATTTGAATTGAGTCATTTTATATTTTCTAAATTTAGATACACAAATTTGCATATAAACATAATTGACACACAATTAAAGTGTAATTGAAATGACATTTGTAATGAAATTGTAGTGGTTTTTTAACAATTTGATAGTTACAATGGGGGATAGGAGGATTTTAACCTTAGACCTCTATGTTGGAAACATTAGCAAGTGTTAGTTGAATTACAAAACTCTTAGCATCAAATAATATGATAATTAGCATGACACTTGACACAAAATTGAAATTCAATTAAAATCTAATTTAGATTCTTGATTGAAATTTCTATCTACTTTTACATATTATAATTGTTGTTGTAGTTGTTGCTTAGGGAAAACATCCCAACCCCCAAAATCGATATTTTTCTCACTCTCCTCAATAGTAGCAAGCGACAGTGGTGTCATGATGAGTGATGGTAATGGGAAGGATGATGATGGATGAGAATGGGGGAGAAATGGTTCGGTTCCTCTCTCTCTCTCTCTCTCTCTGATTGATAACAACGCCATCATATTGGCAACGACTTCATTATATTGACAACAAGGACCTTCAATAGGGACTTGTGTGGTGGTGCATGAAGGGTCGGGGGATTTTTATTTTTCATGTTGTAACCAACTTTGGGCTTCACTAGTTCATGATTGTAATTTTTAATTGTATTTTTTTAAAGTTTCTTTGTGAGTGTGTGTGAAAAATTTAAGGATTACATAATAAAAGATTTCTAATCCTTAACTTTTCGAGGAATCCTTTATTATAGTGGTTGTAAATGATTTATTTTTCTCGTTCAAGAATCTTTTTCAGCAAAAAAGAAAAAGAAAAAAAAGAAAGACAGAGACAATTTTGTCAGGGGTTTTCATAAAACTCAAACAATAACAAAAAGAGCTTAATTTACTAAAAGTTTCAATTTTGAGCTTTCACTAAAAGAGCTTGTTAGAGACTTAAAAGCTCTTTTCTGTAAGTTACAAGACATGATAAAATTACTTAAAGTGTTGTTTTGCACAATGATAGTTTCAAGGATGTGCTTTAACACATAGCTAGACAAACAAAAAATGCTTTAAGGGGTTCAGTAGCACATGAATAAACATTTTGTTACATGATCTAATATGCATACAAAACGTGTCCTAAGTAAAGTCATAATAGTAATTTTGACAAATTAGATTTTATTGTTCTATACTTTAAATTTTCTCTTTCATTCTTATGATATTTTGTTTATGTAATTTTTAAGATTTTTGAGAATTATTTTACTTTTTTTAGAAAAAAAAAAAATTATTATTATATTTTTGAAATTATGTTATCATGGGTTTTTGTTAAGACTTAGATGATTTTAGGACTTTAGTAGGTTGCTTTGAGGGAACCTAGGCCTCTATAGCAGAATTGAGAGAGAAAGAGGGAGAGAGAGAGAGAGCTAATGAAACTATATTAACAATCTTGTTCAAATCCCCAATACAATCTGTGAAATGCCTATATACATCTATAACCAACTTCACTCTAACTAACTAACTGCCTTGCTCTAACTAACTAACAGCCCTATTACTATTACAACTGAGTGTAGTGTTTTTCAATGAGTACAATTACTTGCTGCTATACTAACATGCCTTGTACACTTACCCAATACAAATAACATGCCTTGTACACTTACCCAATACAGATAACATGCCTTGTACACTAACTAATACAGATGTCTAACATTACTTCCCCCATTTAGAGCACCTTGCCCACAAGGTGGGGAAATGTATTCTGAAGCTAATGTAGAGACTCCCAGGTGGCATCCTTAATAGGGCAGCCCAACCATTGCACCAAAACTTCAGTAATCACTCTAGATCTTAGTGACCTGGTTCGAGATTGCAACACAGCAACAGGCTCACTGGACACCTGACCATCCTCATCCATTGGAGATAAAGTGGGCATAGAATGCTTATTTAGGCCAAGCTTCATCATCAGACAAGAAACATGGAACACAAGATGCAATTTGGACTCAAGAGGCTGAGCCAACTTATAGGACACAACCCCTACCTTCTGCAAAATCTGAAAAGGCCCAAAGAACCTTGGGGACAGCTTCCACTTCCCTTTATAAGCCAAAGTCTTCTGTCTATAGGGTTGCAGCCTCAGGTAGACCCAATCACCCACATTAAAGGACCTTTCTTGCCTGTGTTTATCTACTTGAAACTTCATCCTCTCCTGTGCAACAGCCAAATGTGACCTAAGAGTAGTCCAAACTGCATCCCTTTGACACAAGAGAGAATCCAAAGCATTCACACGAGTAGTGCCAAGAATGTAACTTTGCAAGGTAGGAGGAGCAAAACCATAGAGTGCCTCAAAAGGTGTTAACTTCAGACTAGTGTGGAAATTAGTATTAAACCAAAATTCTGCCAAGGACAACCACTCAGCCCATCTATGTGGCCTATCAGCAATGAAAGCCCTCAAATATTGTTCTAAACTCTTATTAACAATCTCAATTTGGCCATCAAACTAAGGGTGATAAGCTGTAGACATGGCCAATGTTGTACCTTGCAACCTGAACAATTCAGACTAGAAAATGAAGGTAAAAGTGGCATCCCTATCACTAACCAAGGTTACAGGCAGCCCATGTAGTTTAAAAACATAGTGCATATATAATGAAGTAACCTTAGCAACAGTATATAGGTGAGAAATAGGAGTGAAATGGGCATATTAGTCAATCTATCCACCACCACCAAAATTACCTCAAAGCCCTGTGATTTGGGCAGACTCTCAATAAAATTCAAACTATCATCAGTCCAAGGAGTAGTAGTCCAATGGTTGAAGTAAACCAGTAGGGACAGAGGTTTTAGATTTAACTTGTTGGCACACATCACATTCCCTAATAAACTGCTTGATAGCAAACTTCATACCCTGCCAATAAAACTCCATTTTTACCCTTTGATAAGTCTTAAGAAACCCAGAATAGCCAGCAACAGGACTGCTATGTACATGATGGAGAACTTGGGAAATTAAAGGACAACTCGGTCCCAAAAAGAACCTACCCTTGTAAAAGATCAAATTATTTTGCCCAGTAAACCCCTTAGGGGTAGTACCAGACTGGATGGATTGAATCAATTGCTGTAAAGATTGATCTTGAATATAGCTCTCCTTAAGAGTAGTCAACCAAGTAGGGTCAGGAACAGAAAGAAGGAACAAACAACTAGACTTCTGAGAACTACACTACTGCCCCAACTCAAAAACACCATCAGATCTTCTAGAAAGAGCACTAGCCACCTGATTCTCCATTCCTTTCTTGTATTCCACCACAAAGGCATACCTTAAGAGCTTTACAAGCCACTTTTGCTAAGCAGGTGTTGCAATCCTTTGCTCCAGTAAGAATTTAAGACTTTGGTGATCAGTCTTCACAACAAAAAGCCTACCCAACAAATAGGGTCTCCACTTCTTGACAGCAGTAGCCAAAGTGAACAATTTAGTTTCATAGGTAGATAAATGAAGATGCTTACCCTTCAGAACTTGACTATGGAAGGCTATAGGTCTATTGTCTTGCATCAATACAGCTCCCAACCCAAATCCAGATGCATCACACTCAATTGTAAAAGGTTTGGTAAAATTAGGAAGAGCTAAGATAGGTGGTTGAGCTACTGCTGCCTTGAGATGATTGAAGGAGTGAGAGCCTTATCAGTCCAAAGAAACCCATCTCTTTTGAGTAAATCAATCAAAGGTTGGGCTATAGCACCATACCCTCTAATGAACATATAGTAGCCAGTGAGGCCTAAAAAACCCCTCAAAGTCTTCACAGTAGTAGGGACAAGCCATTGTTGCATTGCAATAGTCTTCTTAGGGTCAGCCCTAACCCCATCCCTAGAGATTATGTGGCCTAGATACTCTACCTCAGCACATCCAAATACACACTTAGACATTTTAGCATACAACTAATGGGAAAGAAGAATCTCCAAAACAGTCCTTAAGTGTGACAAATGATTAGTGAAATAAGAGCTGAAGACCAAAATATCATCAAAGAAGACTAAAACAAATTTCCTAAGATAATGTTTGAAAATAGCATTCATGAGAGCTTGAAATGTAGAAGGGGCATTAGTCAAACCAAAGGTCACCACAAGGAACTCATAATGACCTTCATGAGTACGAAAGGTTGTCTTAGGGATATCCTCAAGTTTCATCCAGATTTGATGATACCTTGACCTTAAATCCAACTTAGAAAAAATTGTGGCACCAGCAAGTTCATCTAACAACTCATCAACCACAGGGATTGGAAATTTGTCCTTAATAGTAGCCTTATTCAAAGCCCTATAGTCTATGCACATTCTCTAACTCCCATCAGCCTTTCTAACATGCAAAGCAAATGAGGAGAAGGGGCTCTGATTTGGCTGAATAGAACGAACCTCTAGTAATTCATGCATTATTTTCTCAATCTCAGCTTTTTGAGAGTAGGGGTACCTGTAGGGTTTCTCACAGATAGGAGAAGTGCCTTCCTTAAGTATGATTTGATGCTTATGTCTTTGGAATGGGGGTAGTTGAGATGGTACCTCAAAAACCTTAGAAAACTGCTTTAACAAATCTGATAGTGCCATAGGTAGTGAGGGCTGATTAAGACCTGAAGTGTTGACAGCATTAATGTGAAGAACCAGCCCCTTCTTGACTGAACTACCAAAGAGCTTGTCAGCTTCCAAGAGAATAGACATCGATGGATGTAGACCTTGCAATAACACCATTTTACCCAAGTAAGAGAATTTCATGGTTAATAACTTGAAGTCCCAACTGATTTCCCCCAAAGTACTTAACCATTGGATACCAAGAACCACATGATTGTTAACAAGAAGGGCATGGGAACCTGAATTTGGGTCTTGTTGTCGTTTCTCCTTTGTTTCAACCATTCTTTGCATGAAACCGTTGATAACTTGCAACTGCTTCTGAATTTCTTGTAAAGCATGCTTGTGATTTTTTGAAACCCTAGTTAAAGCTTTTTTTTCTTTTTTCTTTTTTCTTTTTTTTCTAAATTTTGTGAATTGGAACAAGTTTATGTCATGGCAGTGTGGAGGGATCGAATGCTTTGATACCAACGTTAAGACTTAGATGGTTTTAGGACTTTAGTAGGTTGCTTTGAAGGAACCTAGGCCCCAATAGGAGAACTAAGAGAGAAAGAGGGAGAGAGAGAGCTAATGAAATTGTATTAACAATCTTATTCAAATCCCTAGTACAATTTGTGAGATGCCTATATACATCTGTAACCAACTTCACTCTAACTAACTAACTACCCTATTACTGTTACAACAGAGTGTAGCGTATTTCAATAAGTACAATTACTTGCTGCTATACTAACATGCCTTGTACACTTCCCTAATACAGATGTCTAACAATTTTCTTCAAGGGAATTCAAGAAACAGTCACTTTTCTCTTTCTTTTTCTTCTAATCTTTGTTCACAAACTCTTTGCTGTCTGCAATGGAGGGGATGACACAAAATTAGACAAAACTAATGCTTTCTAAGAGGGAGGGACCAAGTTGTTGCTTAGAGAGTGATCTTAGCTCTCAAGAACATATCATTGCAGTAAAATTTCTTACGAAACGAGACCTCAACATTGATGCTATTACTAAAACATTCACTCTACTTTGGCGATCCAAGAGCGGGTTTAAGGTTTGAAATCTCGGAGATCATGTAATCCTATTCATCTTTGGCAACGCCTCTAATGTGGATATGGTTCTTAGTGCTGAGCCTTGGAGCTTTGACAAACATCTTGTGATCATGCAGAAATATGAAAAAAGTATTGTTGTGGATGAATTGAAGTTTAATAGGACTCTATTCTAGGTGCGAGATCATGAGATCCCATATAAATATATGAATGTCAAGGCCATTGAAAAAATTTGTGATGTTGTCAAACATGTTATACACTATTGATCCTGCTAAAACAAAGGGCGGTAACTTCATGAGGATTCAAATGGGGCTAGATGTCTCTTTACCTCTATGTCACAGCTAAGGCTATCCACGAGTTAGTCCGGGTCGGTTTTGGCCTCAACCCGAACTTGACCTGCTAAGGTCGAGTGGACCAAAAACAAACCCGCAACCAACCGCTGACCACCACGGGTCGAGTCAGTCGGGCTCAGGGGAGCAAACAGTCGGTTCGGTCGAGTCCGATGATAAGCGACAACGAGCGGTGGAGAAGATCTATCTTCGTCGATCTAAGTTGAAAGGTAATCATATCTAACGGATTATTGCCGGATTTGAGTAGATTGGAGCCCAATCTAACCAAGAATAGCAGGATTTGTGTAGATCTAAGTTAGATCTAACCCAATGCCACCGGACTTGAGCAAATTTGAGCGAAGGAGTTGAGTAGATCTTGGCTAGATTTGAGTGAATTTGAGAAAATACCACCAAATCTGAGTGAAGGAAGACCAAGGGTGGTCGGATCGGAGCTAAGGAACACTAGAATGTCGTTGGATTTGGGTAATTTTGGCCTTTTTTTAGCATTTGTTGGTCGAATCAGATGGCTTGGGTTTTAGAGAGTGAAACCCGCCACTCACCCTGCTGGAATCGGGTTTTAGAGGTTAAGACCCGTCACCGACCGTCGGAGGTGTCAGGTTTGGTCGTGACGGGTCAATTTGGTCGGTTTCGGTCGGTTTGGTTGGGTTTCCGGGTTGCTTGGACAGCCCTAGTCATAGTTGAGTTATCTCAGTGGAGAACGACAAGAAATCATGGATAACGACAAGAAATCATGAATAACATTCAAATATGAGCGCCTCCAAAATATATGCTATTGGTGTGGCCAATTGGATCATTCTGATAGGGACTGTGATATCTGGTTGGAGAGTGAAAGGAGCCTAACCAATGATCAAAAGCAATTTGGCCCAAGTCTCCATGCACCACCATTCTTTCCCTCGCGAAGAAGTGTTGTCACAATGCGTTGCAACCTGCAACTGATCCAATGGCGATGCACGACTTGGAGAAGATAGGTCAAACAAAAGGCTTTCGTTTAAGGCAAGAAACTAATAATTTTAATGCTCCTAATAAATCGCTAAACGTACAAGCATTTAGTGATAAGAAAGATTACATTTCTTCAAATATCCCACAACATCCAGACTCTTTTAATCGATATGTATGATGCTAGCTGTGAAGATTCTGCAATGGCTCAATCAAATTCCATCAATCCTATTCAAGACACGGCCTAGTTAAATTCTAGCCATCAAAGCCCCATTAAAGAAGTCGAGTCATGTGAGAAGCATGATACTGATAGGGCAAAAAAAAAAAAAAAAAAAAAAAACAGGCATGTGAACACGTCTAGCTAAGGCAGGCACAAGTGTTCACAATAATGAGCACATTGAAAACGTAGGTGGGGCAAAATGATTTTTTTCGTAAATGGATGATCATTTAGAATTACCTTGCAATAAAAAATAGGTTTTGAAGGATGATGTTGTTTTCTCTTTTCCATTGATGGAGGCTGATAATCAGTCCTGCCAAGAATTATGAATTTCTTAGTGTGGAACTGTCATGGATTTGGAAACCTATGTACAGAGAAGGTGCTTGGAAATATTATCCAGGCAAAAGATCCCTCTGTTCTATTTTTAGCCGAAACATGGGCAAATAAAGCTAGGCTAGATCATATTCTTCACAACATTAATTTTGATCACAAGTGGGAGGTTTCGAGAGGTAGGAGAGGACGTGGACTGGTACTATTTTGGAAAGATGAAGCAAATGTAACAATTGAGGACTCTCTCAAATATTTTATCGATACTACTTTTGATAAAAATTTGGCAATGGAATGGAGGTTCACAAGCTTTTATGGGGAGCCTAAGACTCATAGAAGAATTGAAGCCTGGAACAAACTGAGGGGCTTAAATTCTAGGCTGAATGTACCTTGGCTTTGTGCAGGGGATTATAGTGAAATCATTAAGAAAGATGAGAAATTGGGAGGTGCTTTGAAGAGTCATAATCATATGTAAAGTTTCAAAGATGTTATTGATGAATATGGTTTCATGGATTTGGGATTTGTGGGCTCTAAATTCACATGGAGTAAACACTTTGCTAATGGTCACTTTATATGGGAAAGATTGGATAGAGGTTTGGCTAATAATGAGTGGCTTCTAAAATTCCCAGGCTCTCGAGTTACTCATCTCAGATGTGACTCGTCGGATCATGTTCCTACTTTCATCAACCCCTCTAGTTTGGAGGCTCCACCTAGGAAAAAGGTGTTTCATTTTGAAGATATGTGGTTGTCTGATTATTGTTGTGCAGAAATAGTAGAGGTGGCCTAGACAAATGGAGGAGAGAGTGATATCTTGAAAAAAATAGATAAATGCAGCAAAGATTTGTAGTGGTGGGAGAAGAATTGCTTTGGGAATGTGAGGCAAGAGTTGGAGAAGAAAAAAAATTGTTAGCAAGAGTAGAAGTTGAAGCAATGAGGTGTGGAAACAACTCTTGGGTAAAGTTAATGTGTTGTTGGACAAAGAAATTTGGTTGTGGAGCCAAAGATCAAGGGTTCTATGGTTAAAAAAAGGTGACAACAACTCGAAGTTCCTATGACAGGGTGGAGTAGGTTTTTATGGAGAATCTTATGAAGAGAATGGGCTTTTGTTCTAGTTGAACTGGTTTAATTATGGAGTGTGTACGCACTGTCTCAGATTCAATTCTTGTGAATGGCAAGCCAAAGGGGTCAATTAATCCAACAAGAGGAATTAGGCAAGGGGACCCCCTTTCCCTTTTCCTATTCCTCTTCCTATTATGCATTGAAGGGCTGCACGGCTTATTTAAAAAAAGCTGCAAGAGCTAAGGAGATTAACAGCTTCTCCCTCTGTAAGAGAGGTCCAAAACTAACTCATTTATTTTTTGTAGATGATAGTCTTCTTTTTTGCAAGGCTAAACCCCAAGAATGTGGAAATGTGCTCAATACTCTTTCTAAATATGAAGTTGTATCTGGTGAGAAAATTAATAGAGAAAAGACAGCTCTTTTCTTTAGCAAGCTCACTGATGATGATACTAGGCAGGAGATAAAGAGGCTTTTGGGTGTTCAAGAAATAAAATTTTATGAGAAGTATTTGGGGCTTCTAGCTTTGGTTGGTAGGGGTAAAAAGGCAAGTTTTAACTACATCAAGGAGAAGGTATGGAGGAAATTGCAAGGGTGGGAAGGTAAACTATTGTCTCAAGTAGGAAGAGAAATCCTAATCAAAGCAGTTGTCAAAGCCATATCGATATTTGCCATGGGTTGCTTCAAACTTCCTTTGGGTCAATGTCATGACATGGAGGCGATGATAAAAAAATTCTTTTGGGGGCAGCGAGTTGATAAGAGAAGAATCCATTGGAATAAATGGTTAGAATTGACAAAATCCAAGCTAGCTGAGGGGATGGGTTTTAGAGATCTTGCTTTGTTCAATGATTCTCTTATTGCCAAACAAGCTTGGTGACTCATGCATAAAACAGGTAGTCTCTTTTACAGGATCTTCAAGGCTCGGTTTTTCCCTCAATGTTCATTTATGGAAGCAAAGGATTCAGCGTCTAGGTCATATGCTTGGAAATATATTCTTCAAGGTAGGGATGTCATTAAAAGGGGATTAAAATTTCGGGTTAGTAATGTGAAGAATATCTGGCAGCACCATTGGCTTCCCATTAAGCACCCAACCTTGGTTGTTTCCCCAATCATTGAGTCCATGGAGGATGCAACAGTTGATTGCTTAATTGATGAGAACTTAAGACAATAAAATGATGGTAGATGGGATTTTCATTCCTAAAGAAGCCGAGCTAGTCAAAAAAATTCCACTAGCCCGAATTGCTACTAAGGACTCTCTATTTTGGCCTCTCTTTGATGATGGGCATTATAATTGCAAGTCAGGTTATTGTTTTTTAAAAGAGATGGAAGCTGATATTGATGGGGAAGCACCACCAGATTTAGACAAGAAGCTTTGGAAAGGCATTTGGTCCTTGGAGGTTCCTAATAAATAGAAAAACCTGGTTTAGCAAGGCTGTAGAAATTCCCTTCCTACAAAAATGAACCTAACCCGAAGAACCATCATAACCAATCCAACCTATGACCACTGCTTATCTAACATGGAGGATCCGTTGCATGCTCTATGGGGTTGCTCGGGATTGGATGAAGTGTGGAGTGAGGGGGATCTATGGGGTTTTTGATCAAGAGAGTGTTTTACAGAATTCAAATACTTGGTCAGGTGGATCATGGAAAACAGAAAGACACTGGAACTCTTTACTATTCAAGTTTGGTCGATATGGAATCAAAGAAACCAGACCTGCCTTCATCAAGCATGCTGCCCTACAAGGATAACTTGCATTAGGTCACCAAAGAACGATGGGAGAAGATAAAGCCTGCCAACCCAACGCCAAGCCCACGTCAACCACAACTGAAACCTCGATGGGCAACTCCTCCAATGAATGTTTACAAAATAAATTATGATGGACAGGTCTTTGCTGGAGCTAATAAATTAGGTATAGGAGTGGTGATCTGTGACTGTTATGGACAGATTATAGCTGCATTAGTGCAACAACTGGGGCAAGCGTACCAACTTTTGAATGTCGAAGCACTCCATCTCGAGGAATCCAGCAAGGGGACCCATCATCTCCTTATCTCTTTATTTTGTGTATGGAAGTTTTGGGCCATTTAATTGAGGAGAAGTGTAAAGATAAGGTTTGGATTCCTGTCAAAGCTTCTAGAAGCAGAATTGCTTTTTCCCACCTATTCTTTGCAGATGACCTTGTACTCTTCGCAAGGGCGGATGGCAGCAACTGTTCAGCTATTAGGGAGGCTTTGGATGTGTTTTGTATCAAGTCAAGCCAATCAATTAGCGAAGCCAAATATAGAGTATTTTTCTCTCCTAATGTGGATAGAGACACTCGGGAGGCTCTTTGTGACATTTTGGGGTTTTCTTCAACTCCTAACCTTGGCAAATATCTGGGTTTTCCTATTATGCATTGAGGATCCAACAGCCAAGATTTCAACTTTGTCCTTGAAAGAGTCAAGTAGAAACTAGTAAGTTGGAAGGCCAATCTATTATCTTTTGCTGGAAGAACAATTCTTGTCCAGGCATCTTCTTCGACCATTCCAGCGTATATCATGCAATGCAATGCTTTCCTGGCTAAGCTCCTGGATAACATTGATAGAGTGAATAGGAATTTTCTGTGAGCTTCCTCTGAATCGGTAAAAAAGATGCATTGGGTGGGTTGGCAGAAGGTCACACGGCCTAAAAGTGAAGGTGGGCTCGGCCTACACACTGCAAAGGGCAGAAACCTTTCTCTCCTTGCTAAGCTTAATTGGCGTTTTCATTCTAAGAAGGATTCACTACGGAGCAAGGTCTTAAGAAGCAAATATTGCAATAGGCAAAGACTAGATGCCAGAAATCCTGCAAAACTACCCTATTCCAGAGTATGGTCAGCAATGAAAAAAGGTGAAGATATCTTTCGAAAAGGGACAAGATGGATTGTGGGCAGGAATAGTGAGTTGAGCTTCTGGTTTAACAATTGGTGTAGTGATGGGCCTCTTAAAAGTTTGGTACAAGGACCTTTGTCTCTAGAAGAGGAGAAGCTTAAGGTTAAGGAGGTGGTTACAGTAAATGGATGGAATTGGTCAAAAATCTCCATTTCTATGCCAGATAAAGTCAGCACTAAGCTAAAAGCCACCCTGGTTTCCCTTGCAGCTCGAGGTCAGGATAGATTAGCATGGGGAATGTCCTCTCATGAAGGGTTTGAGCTTAAAAGTGCCTATAAAATTGCCATTGGAAGTGAGGAAGGGGATTCTTCGTTTACTGGCCAATGGGTTTGGAAAACCAACATACTTCCCCGTATTCAAACTTTTGTGTGGATGTGCTTGCATAATAGTATTGGCGTAAAGGAGTGCCTCACAAAGAGGGGGGTTCAGGTGGATCCTTCATGCCCTCTATGCCTCTCTCAAACTGAGTCCATAATTCATGTGCTAAGGGATTGTAGAATAGTTAAAAAAATTTGGGTTCAATTGGAAGCAGAGGAGATCAACACCTCCTTTTTCTCTGGGAATCTACAACAGTGGGTCGCTACTAATAGAAGGACTGAATGGAAGAAGCATAAAGACCACCCCCCCCCCCCCTTGGAGAACTTCATTCCTTTTTGCAATTTGGCGAATATGGAAGCATAGGAACCAAGTTGTGCAATTTGGCGAATATGGAAGCATAGGAACCAAGTTGTATTTCACAATAAGCCAATACAACATAATTTGGGTCATGAAATTTTCAGAGAAGCCATGGAGTACGAACACTGTGTAAAGGTTCCTAAAGCAATTACTAACCAAGTGGTAAAGAGGATCAGATGGGAAAGACCAAAGGCGGGGTGGTTTAGACTCAATTTAGATGGTTCCTCAACGGGTAACCCAGGCCCAGCTGGTAGTGGTGGCCTTATTAGAAATGGAGATCGAGATTGGGTCTGTGGGTAGGCTAGGAAGATTGGGGTCTTAGAGACGGTTTACTGCAATGTTTTAATCTTCATTTACTTGCTGTTGATATCGAGATCGACGCCAAATCTATAGTTGACTTGCTGAATAACTCCAAGAATGCTAACAATGTCATTTCGACTTTGGTGGATGACTGCAAGTACCTTATAACTCAGCTCCCTCAAACCCAAATTAAACACTGCTTCCATGAAGGGAATAGATGCACTGATGCCTTAGCAAGATTGGGTTCCAACCAAATAGAGGATTTTTGTGTTTTTCGCAGTTCGCTTGTGGACATTGTTAAGCCGCTAAAAGCTGATTCTGATGGCTTGTACTTAAATAGACTTTGTATTGAGCCTATTCTTGCTGTTTAGTTCTAGTAATATATTCCTTTTTACCAAAAAAAAATAATGTCGTAGCACTGGCTGCTTGTAGAGCCTTGGAGTTTGGCAGCGAGCTTGGCATTCGTAGAGAAATTATGGAGGGAGATTCAGAAGTAGCTGTGAAGGCCTTGGGGAACTTAGACAATGGTTTCCACTCTCATGGTCTTTTGATCAATGATGCAGCTTTGTTTTCAGGATTGGTTTCAAAATCATTGTACTCTCATGCTAGGAGAGATGGAAATAAGGTTGCTTATAGTTTAGCTTGGTTAGCTTTGACCACATCAGAGTGTACTGTGTAGATGGAGGTTGTTCCACCCCGCACCTTACCTTTTGTTCAGGCTAATTTAGTTGATCTTTCTTAAATATATGGATGTCTTTTTTCTTTTAAAAAAAAAAAAAAAAAAAAATTGACATAGCATAATAAAAATTAAAATAACATGTTTTAATTAATTCAACTAACACATGTGATAGGTTTGGGTGACGCTTAGTGACCACCTTAACACTAGACATGAATGAATAATTTGTTCCAAAGCATTATATATATAACGTTAACGTTTGAATCCAAAAAGTAATCTATGGTAATGATGAAACGATGATGATCATATATATTCTTATATACTTTGATATATTATGATGCATTAGAGGATGCTATTTGTTAAAAATAAAAAGAAAAATGGAAAATCTAAATGGACTTGATGGATGAGGCCTAATGCATGATTTATGCGTAGTCATTGCTTTTTTTTTTTTTTTTTTTTTTTTTTTTTGGGTTGAGAAGCATGTGTACTCATTGTAGTTAGGCGATCTTGTTCATCTTAAAAAGAGTAAGTTAGGTAGTTGTACAGATTTATAGGAGACAAAAATTGTACTTAGAAATAGACAATGGACCTGCTCCCTATTACCCAATTGGTAATGCCAAAATCTTTCGCATTTGTGTTTTTATAAATTGTGTTTACACAGTGTGTGAAGGAAAAACACGAATTTTTTTGTTTTTTTTTTTTTTTGGTTTTTTGTGATAATGAGGTACCTGAAGAATTGGATGAGAAATGAGATTCAAGTTCTAGTTAAAAGGCTATATAACACTCAATTAGAAAAATATATGGGAGAGTCTTGTTATTCAATGATATTATTTGGTCTTTTTTAAAAATAAAATCTTTTTCCCACTTGTTATAACTTATAACAATTGAATTGTTAAAAAAAAAATAACAATATTCCATGATTAATATTTATGCAGTAAATTATTGTTTAAAAAAAAGAAGAGCCGTAAGCTACTTTTTCTAAGGTAAACTATCACATCTAAACTTATGAGGCAGTATTAGATTAGCAATGGGATACTAATTTTTTTTTTTTTTTTTTTTTTTTTTGATGGGTAGATAATGAAAGAGGGAATACAAATCTTTTGTATCATTTTTTGTGTTTTACTTTATGTTACACCAATCACAACTTATCATGTATTTATTTAACTTTCCTTATAAAATAGCCAAAGTTTAAAATAGAAAAAAGTAAACACATGACAAATTAAGATTGATGGAATATAAAATAGAATACAAAATGTAGTACAGATGATTTGTATTCAGGAGAGGTGAGTTTTAAACCAATAACATGGTGATGGAGTACTACAAAAAAAAAATGTATTATTATCACCAAATTAGTGGGAAAGGTGGTGTTGAATCACAAATATAGACACCAGAAAAGAAAAAAAAAAAAAAAAAATTGTATTACCACGTACCGTTGTGCTATTACTTAAACCACTTAAAAGTGACATAGTCTTGAACATTTCTATAACTTCTTAAATATGAAAGGAAAAATGTTATTCAAATACAATGTCATTGGCGTCAAATATATATATTGGATAGTCAAAAGTAATATATTATGTAACATTGACTTTCCTGGAGGGGACCAAAGGATTATAACCAAGAGAACAAAGCAAAAGATATTAAAGACACAAATTCAACTTCATTTTAACTTACTAGTCACAACTTTATTTCAAAAAATCCTTATCATTCTCAACATAATGCATCATTAAAGCAGCACATCAGTACTAAAAATGGGTTGGTGAGAGGCAACTTTTTTTTAATGACAGGCACATGATTAGCTTTTCAGGAAGATAATTAGTCTAGCCAGATACTACAAAATGATAGCAAAATCTAATTAGGAATCCAGAAAGAAAAATTAAGATAATGGTGACAATGATGATGATGGTCATGTTAATAAGATATATGGTGATAGTCATAATGACCATCATCAGCAGCTCATCATAACATAAATTGGATTGGGGAATACCCCAGAATATTGCTTCAAGCTAATACATGCTTTAAGCTATAAGATAAAAAAATAAAAAATAATAATAAAATAATAATTTTAATAATAAAAGTGTCTTAACAGATAGCAAATCGGCTTCAAATGAAGGGATTGAAGTGATGGGAGAGGGTGGGCCTTTGTAGTTTCTTTTGTAAAATACAATGAAAAAATGAATGAATTGAGAGAGAGAGAGAGAGAGAGTGATACATACAGTCACACACACACGTGCAAATGAACACGAACACAAAGAAGGGTACACCACGCATGAAAAATTTACGAGACACACGGTGACAGGCAGAGAATTAGTTGTCTGTGTTTGGCCTCCAAAACAACCAACAAAGGAGCCAGAGAAATCCCACCAAGGATGATGTAACCAACGGTACAGGACAAGACACGTGGCCGACATGCAGATCAAATAAGAAGGGGTTAATGCTTGCTATAGAGGAAGAATATACCAAAAGATAGTGGGGAGAACCATGATGAGGAAGTGCACAGAGAGATAGAGAGAGAGAGAGAGAATTAATTCTTACATCTTTCTTTCAGTGTGTTTGTTTGTGTATGTGTGTGTATGAATGAATGAGAGTTTGGTCCCACGATGATAAGCTAGCTTTCTTTCTTTAGTTAGGAGTGAGCACTCTCTCATTTTTAGTCTCATCTCATCTCAACAAGTTCTATCAATAACCAAAGCCCTTTTGCCCACTTGCATTGCATGCTTTTTTGTGTGAAAATCAATCATAGAGCACCACTATTTCAAGCAAGCCCATGACCCTATAGCCTAGAGTATACACGTCTCTAGTCTCTTCTCTCTATCTTCTCTTCCCTTGGAAAAAAGATGAGTTTCTATTCTCTCTATTCTCCTCTTCTATTCAAGCAGCTTATCATAATATGCTTTTGATATATTACCATGTTGACTAATCCCAACCAACCTCTTGCACTCTCTTTTCTCTCTCTCTCTCTCTCCAATACTCTTGGTGAGACACCGGGGGGCCTCATTTTTCTTTTAGTTGGTGTGTCTCACTAGCTGATATTAACTGAAACCCATAACCCTCTCTCTTTCTCTCTCTCTCTCTCCCTCTCTCTCTCTCTCTCTGAGGATTATATGCATGAAATCGATCCCATTTCACGTCGCATATATGCATCTCATGTTCAAGTACCCGGATGTAAATATATGTATGTTTCTTACTTTAGACTTTCATATCAGAAAGTTTTTTCACAGCTTCACGGCCTTGCTTTCTCAACTTTATGCAGCCAGTTTGGGGTTCTGAGGCTAAATTTTCTGCCTTTTCAAATTGTTAGTGGTGGTGCTTGCTCTCTTGGAATCAAACAACACCAGTCACATATTTCTGGTACGTACGTTTTCTTAGCCTGATTTTTTTGAATTGTCAATGTATTTTCCAGTCTTTTGTTCAGTCCCCCTGTTGGTATACAGTGCTAATTCTGTTGGTATATATGGTGGAATAATTAGGAGTAATTTTGATTGATAGAAATTATAGAAATATATAGTTGTTTTTATATAGTTTGTATTGTTGTATATTTGTATCCCCACTCCAAAACCAACCAAAAGCTCAAGGTGCCTTTTGGTTCTGTTTATACAGATCATGAAGATTCTGCCATACTTTGCTAGCAGATAAAAATAATGTAGAAAAAGAAACTATACTGTAGGCGTTAAATATAAAATTCCAAAAGAATATGGACAAAAAGAAAGCAATAAGACCCTCATGGGGTCTTTAGGGAAAGTTCTTTATCAATCTCAAAAAGAGAATGTTAACTTAAGCAGATAAATAGCATAGTGAATGGCATCAAATCGACTAACTTTGTAAAGGTCAATTTTTTATATATATTATGTATATATACTCAGTAAGAAAGTGAGAGAAGCAAGTTACACATTTCCTGATTATTGATGTTCATACTGACATGTAGATGTTGGGATCTGGTAAAGCTACCTTTGAAAAAAGGTGGCTTATAGGGAGGCTTTATAATGCTATTTTTCCTACTTGGAAGAAAAACCTCAAGGGTTTTTTTTTCAATATGATAAAAAGTGCTGAGTGCCATGCCACATTAGCACTGTTTGTGGTTGTTTCTTTACCACCATTTGTCTGCGAAAGCAGAGACCACACTAGCTTAGACTTCAACCAATAGGTGGTGATAAAGGAACCTGGACCAACATCACGTTATCCCTTGGAACTATAGAACCATAGAAGATTCTTCTCCTCTTTCCCTTTCCTTTTTCTTCTTTTGATGGGGTGAGAAAAGTCATTTTCTTCCCCCCAAGAAAATAGAAGTATGCCTTGGGTGTACTTGTCTGACATATTAGAGCATATCCTTGAGTATAGTATCATACTAAAGCTAAGGTATGCCTGTAAAAGTTAATTAAGCAATCTAGGTTGGAGTATTTTGTTAATCATTCATGTAAGAGGAGGTATTAAAAATGTATTTGGAAAAAGAATAAGAAAACAAAAATTTGTTGCACTCAACTCTACAAGCTAGGGGACATGTGGAATGCCAATAAAAACATTTTCTCATACTCTAGAGTGCTCCACTTTATATTCCACTTATCCTTTTTTTTTTTTTTATAAGATAACTTAAATTGGAAAAAAAATATATATATATACATGGCATATCTCAAATTAAGAGACCTGTGGAATGCAAATAAAAATCTTTTTAGATATTTTTGAGTGTTTCACTTTATACTCCATTAAATGCAATTTTAAATAGGAAACAATTATGACAACTATATTCCTTATAAGATAAATAAAATTTTAAATAGGAAACAATTATACACATAGCATATTATGACAGTTAGTGGAGTATATAATGAAACAATAAGAGCGGAATATAAATTTTCCATTTATGGAATGTTTGAGAAAACAGGAATAAAAATCATTTATTCCACTTTTGGTGTTCCATATTCCACCAACCAGATTTTGCTACAAATCATTTTTTCTTTCCTAATAAAATGACCAAAACTTTAAAATGAAAAAAAAAAAGAAAAAAAAAAAGAAAAGAAAGAAGGCAGATATCATACTATGATTAATAGGGTATAAAGTGGAATACTCAGTATGAGACATAGGATTAGGGTTATCCAACCATGCAAGCAATCTGAGCCACCCAATTGGAACCGACTCAACCTATGCTCGATTCAACGATTGCGGTGGTTGTCGAAGGGTCTTCACCATCAAACACGACAAACGGCAGGTCAAGTGGTGGGTTTTCTCCCCCAAAATCCAACTCTGCTTGATCCAACCATCATTTTCCTTCGTTGTTTGAATATCCATTTAGATTCACCGTCTCCGTCGCAATCTCCACCTAAACTAGCCAAGATTTTACAATCTTCGACTAGATCTGGTGGATCTCTGACATCTTCTTTCTTTCCATTTCAATCTAAATCGATTGAATTAACCCAAATCGCCACACCTGAAAACCAACTCAATTTGATCTGTCTTCTCTCCAATTGATGGTGGGTGCTGTTTTTTGCTACCTGACAGGATTAGGTTGAGTTTTGTTTGTGTCCAAACCCAACTTGGACCAACCCATAGACACCCCTACATAGGATTTCCTTTCAAGAGAGTATAAATTGTGAGGTAAATTAATGGGCATCAATTATAAATGCGATTAAGAAGGTACATTAACCAAGACCTATAATTCCACCTACATTTATTTTTTTATTTATCTTAGATAGAATTATAGAAATCCAATTCTAGTATAATCTAAGTGTATGTGTATGACCATCACGTCAAGAGTGCATATTAGTAATTCCACCTACTCCATTGAATCCTTGATGTCTTTAATACTTCCTAATTTAGAAGATTGTGACTGGAAACACCACATTCTATGCATGTCCATGATAATTTAATGTTAGTACCTAACATCTGGTAGGATAGTTCAAGTCATAATTATTATATGTCACAAGGAAAATGAGTCATAGAATCCAATAGCCTAGAACATAATCTAAGACATGCCAAAATTTCATCTCAAGCACCTTCAACGTTATTCTACACAGTATTAGTTTGCACATCAAGGTAGGAGTATGATATGGAAGACTGCATTTTGATTATGCCCGAAACCAATACAAAATTGATGATTGATCCAACGCTGCTGTGGCTATATTTTTTGAATTCTAATCTTTTGTAAGTAATTCATTCTCATTGTATATGCTTAATTGCTTATATATAGTGTTTATCACTGAACAGATACCAGTGGAAAATAATAAATTACTGATGAAGGCAAAGAATTATTGATCTTGTTCAATTTTCATCGAGTTTTTTCTTCTTTTTTGTTTCCTTTGTTCACCAAAAAACGAGTAGTTTTTCTTTTAACTGAAACAAATTCTCTTAAGGTAAAAAGGCTGAAGATTGATTTTCTCTCTAATTTTGCGCTTTATGAATCTTTAATATAATGGCACTAATTTATTTCTTTTATTTAAGCACGCGTTTGAAGATTTGATGGTATAAATTATAATGTGAAAGGAGAAAAAAAAGTGGAAAATATTGAAATTGAAACTATATAGTTTCAATTTCAATATTTTCCTGTCAATGGTACTATACTGTAGCTCAACTTTTTTGCTTTGGTTTATTCTGATGCTTCATGATGGAACTGCACAAATATTGATCTTTTAACAGAACTATGAAACTAGATTACTAGGGGACATTCTATTTTGCCCAGCATATATAAGACCATCACACTCCAATTGAAGCCACAGAGCACAAGATGTTCCATGAAATAAAGGTCCTTTGGGAACATAGGTGAAAGAGATGGATTAGTCTAGTGGACAAATGATAGTCATATTTTCTTATATTTTCTGGAAAAAGATATTGTCATGTGTGTGTTTATGTCATCTGTAACTGATTCCTCGGGTCGTTCAGATTCTTGTTACAAAACTTACCATATGTCAGGAATTGTCACAGAAGACTGAAACATCTTGAGCCTAATGAAAATCAGTGAGAGTGGCTGTGTCCACGTCCTTTGAATGAATTTAAAACTACTTAATTAACTCTAAAGTAACGTCCAAGCATACTAGAGTAGAGACAAATTTGCATGGCTTGCAGTAAAGGCCTGAAAGTAGTAGCACAATGCTTTACTGCCTCTTTGATACACTTATCTGATACAGCACAAATCACTGCAGAAACTTTATAATATTTATTGGTTTTGTTTTGTTTTGTTTTCTTCTGATTTCTAGGTGTAACTGACTTCTATAAATTAAGGTGCATTGGGACTATATTCAGGAAATGAGGATGCTTGAGCTTCTGTTGGATGCAAGGTGAGATAATTAAGAAAAGTTTCCTTTTTTTATTTTCATTCTACTACTGAATCTTCATGTGCTATACTTCTGCATATAAGCTCTAGAATGATGAACCCCAACCTGTCTTTTCATAATCTCTATTCTTCTCTTCATCTTCTTCCATTTCATCTTCTTCTTCCACTTTTCTTTTTTAAAATTTTATGTATTATTTGTTCTTTTTGAAATTGTGAGACAAATGATGGACGGACTTGATTCATTCAAACATGTTCAATGGGCTGTTGCAGGTATTAGATCACCCTTTTGTTACAATCAAACATATCTTTATTTGTAAGTTTGTCCTAAAACACTCTCTAATCCCTCTTTTCCAAGTGATTTTTAGTTTTAAATTGTACATTTCTTCAATACTATTTTATTTAACTTGTTAGTCTTGATGCTGTGTTGTTTTTCCTTTTCTCCATTTCATTTAACCTTCATTAATTACTACTATATTGGAATCAAAATATTGGTAAAGCTGACGTTTGACTTCGAGTAAAATCTCAAGTGCGTTTCTTTCCAATGAATTTAATTCTCTGAAATATGATACCACTGCTTTGATTCTTTTCTCTGAATAATGTGTGAGGTGTCTACTTAATTTCATGCATGCATTAAATGTATGCACAAACACACTTGCCTTTTTCTTTCTGTACTTTTTTTTTTCTCTATCATGAAAATGTGACAATGATTTTCAGATTCTGGATTTCATTTGGAAGTCATCTGAATGCACAAATACACTTGCCTTTTTCTTTCTATACTTTTTTTTTCTCTATCATGAAAATGTGACAATGATTTTCAGATTCTGGATTTCATTTGGAAGTCATCTGAAAGGGGCACGTCCCAGTGTTATGAAGAAAGGGCTGATCAGGGTCTATTGACAAAAAGAATACAGCTGTCATAAAAATGAAGTTTATGAAACTTGGAACAAGGCCGGATACCTTTTACACAGAAGAAGCAACCAGGTATTAGATTTTATTATTATTTTTTTTTTTTGGGGGGGGGGGGGGGGGGGTGGTGGGGGTATGTTTGGAAGCTAAAACTGGCAGAATTTGTTGTACAAATGCAGGACAGTGATTTCAGATATACCTAGTGACATTGTCATTCAAATTAATGATACCAATTATCTTCTCCATAAGGTATGAACTGATAATGAATAATTGTGCCTCATTTAGCCAAAAAGAAAAGGTGATTTTGTATTTCTGTTTTTAGCTGATGAAATCTTTTTTGTTGTATATCTTCCTGCATGGTTCTTGTTTAGACTCAAGTGCTTTCAAATTGCAAATTAAAGAGAATTATAGGACCAGGGGAAGAAGAAAATAGCCATGGATTAAGAAAACATGCAGCAAATTAGTATCTAGATGGTCATGGGTTGAAATTCAAGATAGGAGACATTTCTCTTAGGACACTGTGTCATGGACAGAGCATATGTGAATGATTCTAGATACATAAAAAAATGATGGAAAAAAAATTAACAAATCCAAAGAAAACCATAAGCAACAGAAAGCTAAGATGCATGAAAAAGATGTTCAAAATTCAAGTTAAAATTTCAGTATAGTCAAATGCTTCTAAATGTTAATTCCTATAAGAAGAGCTTTGTTTCTTGTGCTTGTGTTTTTACGTTTCTTCTTGATCATTGTCACTTAGATCCTTCATAATTGTACTATTCTTAGCTGCAGTTTCCACTTCTTCCAAAGTGTGGCCTCCTACAACGTCTTTGCTCCGATTCTGGTGATTCTGACATTGTTACAATTGAGCTTCATGATCTTCCTGGAGGGGAAGATGCTTTTGAACTGTGTGCCAAGTTTTGCTATGGAATTATGATTAATGTCAGTGCTCATAACTTTGTAGCCCTATTCTGTGCTGCTAAGTTCCTTAGAATGACTGAATCTGTTGAGAAGGGAAACTTAGTTCTAAAACTTGAGGCTTTCTTCATGTCATGCATTCTTGAAGGCTGGAAGGACTCTATCATCACACTCCAGAACACATCTAAGTTACCTGAGTGGTCTGAGACTTATGGAATCACCAGAAAGTGCATTGATTCAATTGTTGAGAAAATCCTCACACCCCCAGCAAAGGTGAAGACTTTCTTCTAAATTTCTTTTTATTTTCATAAGAGATTGATCCTAGGATGTAAATTTTAAGAATTTTATTTTAGATATAAATCCTTGCTTAAGACTGATGACTCTCTGCAGGTGGCATGGTCCTACACCTATACTAGACCCGGTTACTCCAAAAAACATCACCATTCTGTCCCAAAGGATTGGTGGACTGAGGATATATCCGACCTTGACATAGACCTGTTCCGCTGTCTGATTACTGCCATCAGATCAACATACATGTTATCACCACAGCTTATTGGTGAAGCTTTACATGTCTATGCTAGTCGTTGGCTACCAGACACTACAAAGAATAGACCTCCCGAGAGTTCAGTGTCTCAAACTGAAGAGCTTATGGAAAAGAATAGAAGAGTTCTTGAAACTATAGTAAGCATGATTCCTGGGGATAGAGGATCAGTTTCAGTTGGCTTTATGCTAAGGCTTCTCAGCATAGCAAATTATCTAGGAGCTTCTCCAATGGCAAAGGCAGAACTCATAAGGAGATCTAGTCTGCAATTTGAGGAGGCAACAGTGAATGATTTGCTCTTTCCCTTGCCCTCAACCTCTGGGAGGCACTCTTATGACATTGACTTAGTTGTGTCAGTATTAGAAAGTCTAGTGGTACTATGGAGAAGAATATCTCCTACAGCTTCAGAAAACAGCCAGTTTCTGGTATCTATTAGGAAGGTTGGGAAGCTCATTGATTCCTATCTTCTAGTGGTTGCAAAGGATGTCAACATGCCAGTGTCAAAGATTGTGTCTCTGGCTGAAGCATTGCCAGATATTGCTCGGCTAGATCATGATGACCTTTACAAGGCAATCAACAGTTATCTTAAGGTATCGCACTAAAGCAAAGTGAAGGATTGATAAGAACCAATTTGCCACATACTTTCAAAATTTTCAAAGCTTATTGCTATTAGATGCAGGGCCAAATATATTCTTGCACATTCTCATTATAAAATTAGCTGAAATTAAGTTCATGGTAACTTTAATTCACTAATTTCATTTCTTACACATTCACAATGTGTCTCAATTGATAAACAGGAGCATCCTGATCTGAGTAAGGCAGACAAAAAGCGCCTCTGCCGGATTCTAGACTGCCAAAAATTGTCTCCAGAAGTACGTGCCCATGCTGTAAAAAATGAACGGCTACCCCTGAGAACTGTTGTGCAAGTCCTCTTTTTTGAACAAGAGAAAGGTTCCAAGGAAACAGGTAACAGGCTGCTACCACCACCAGAGCTTATTCGAAACCATACACCAACTATCGGAGATGATCAGGGTAAGCTAAAACTGGGTCTGGACGAAAAATCAAGTAGAGGGGAGAGCACAAGAAGAACCATCACTCCTGCAGGAAACAGTGAAAAAGATCAAAATAAAATGAAGAGATCAGATGGAAAATTGCCCCTAGAATTGGAAAAAAAGTTGATCATTGCAGAAATTGAGGAAACAGAGTCAGAGAAGGGGAAGGAAATTAGAGGAGAGGGAATGTCTCGGAGCAAGCTGGATCCTAAGAAGATCATAACGAAGGGAAGTAGATCAGACAATAGCCGTGACAAAGGCAGAGACAGATAGTAAATGAAGACCCAATTGTTTCTCTTAGAACTTACAATAATTGGCCTTGGTTTTGTTAGTAAATGTATTGATTTTAAACTGTTACATAAGCCATTTGCATCATTTGTATCAGTAGAAGTTGTCATTAGTTGGGAATGTGCTCATAGTCTGTCTTTCAGAAGCTACATATTCCTGCTACCTAATAGATAATTTAATTTCCATGGGATTCCCAGAGGCCCCATTTAAGAATTACTGCTAATTATAACATCACTGAAAGAAAACAAGCCAACCAGTTTATAGACAAGAGAGAACTGTGCAACATTAACCCTCAAGGAGCTAATTATACCATGGAAATTCTATACTTTAAAAAACGGTCATACATTCATGCATAATCAACCATTTCGCCAATATATTGGCTGATATGCTTTTGAAGCAATTGGCTACTCATTTGCTGATCAGCTTCACCTGCTTCACCTAATTAGGTAAGAGTGAAAAATAGTTTGCAATTAAAATCTTGTTCTTTTTTAAGGAATAAGCAGCACTATTCAATCAGATGAAAGTACAACTTATGAACAAAAAAAAAAACTAAGCAAAACCTATTGCTGCAGACCAACCTACCTTTACATCAGAATACAAAGAGAACCCAATCTCATCAATTAGAAAACCTCTTAAGTAATTGTTGGGAAAAAATACCCACTTCTTGATGAGAGCAAAGCCTCAACCAATATTATCAACCAAGTGTAAATTTACCACCACAAGGTAATGGAAGTTAGCCACAATAAATATTAAGGCTAAGCTAGCAAGATATGTAATATGGAATCTATAAGAAACAAATTATCAAATATATGGAAGGCATACAAAATGCACACAAGATTTACATGATTCGGCTCTATGCCTACATCCACCAAAATCCATGGATCAAGCCCTGAACAATCCACTGCAGTCAAGAAGTTACAATGGTCTTTTATTCAGGTTTTATCGCACAACTTGAGCTTGCACAATAAACTTGGAGGAATACAAAATTACCTGAAAGAGCTTTACAAAACTAAACTGTACCACAATGAAATCTTCCAAACAACTTATTGAAAGAAACCCTGAACACCTTTGAGACACTTGCTTTGATAGGTTTAAATGGCTATAGTAAAAGCAACAATAAGAGTTGACAAACCCTTATCTTTCACTTTGGTAGCTCCTGCTTGCTGTTGTTTTGTGTTGTGTTGTTGTTTCAACTGTTTCTAATAAAATTTCTTACTCAAAAAAAAAAAAAAAAAAAAAAAAACAAACAAACAAACACCAAGTAGACATGCAATACAACAACTTCAAAATTAATGAGTGTCAAAAACAGTAAAAGGGATCTTCCAGAGGCTGTATAGAACCTCTATTTTAAATTGAGTTTTTGACTTGTGTGCAAGTATATGTTAGTCTGCTACTAATAACAATGAATATTCTTTTGGAAAATTAAGCTTCACTTCCCAATTTGCCATTATGGATTCTTGCATCACTTATTGTTCTATCAATTCATTTACAGTGCACCAAATCAAAAAAAAAAAAAAAATCATATACAGTGCAATGTAGCCGCCCAAGCAAATATGTAGATCTGTTTCTAGAAAACTTTACCCTTGAGGTTTTTGCTAGTCCAATCCAGTTCATCCCTACCCATTTTCCAATCTTTCTCTAAACCAAACATTTTCCACCACCTCCTTCCATATGCTCCTATTATAAAAACACTAAAAAATATAACAATTTGCAATGCAGTCCCTTGTTTTTTATGCTGAATAACAAGGTATTTGATTTACTACTACTGGACCAATAAAACAGAAAGAGGAGTCTAATCCTTAGATAAACATGCAGTCCCTTGTGAGTCTATTCTAAAACCAACTGATAAAAGTGTTAGGATATATGCCTTTTAAATCCTATTATATGATGCTATGTATGACATTATGTTGTGATTAATAAAGTTGTTTTATTATTATCTAAAATAATGGTAATATGAATATTTGGACATTATCATATAGTCTATAAGATGCATAGTATGTGATTTAGTTACAGAATATATAAATCACAAGTTCTTTGTAAATTTATAATTTTAGTTCGTAGTCGGTGATGAAATTGAGCATTTTATCTGCGAAAACTATAACATATCAACTAAGATGATTTATCTTGATCATGGAAGTGGAGACTTTTAGGTGATACATTGATATGTTTTAAGTGTTAAGACATATTGAACTGAACTGCTGTGAGATTTATTATTCTACTAACGACTGTCAAATAAATAATAAATATCACCACTTCTATTTACATAAACTCTCAATCCTAAAAGAATAATGAACATGATCATGAAGTGTAGATTACTTTGATATATCAAAAGTGAGATCTAAAGTCACGATCAAAATCTCAATATGTTGGACAGCCACATTTAGTGTTGAAGGAACATATATTCTTAAGATGAAATTCATAATATCTTAACTAAGATATAAAATATTCCCTTGAGTTAAATTTAATGTGTTTGGTTATTCAGAGTGTTAGGTCTAACCACTTTAGTAAGAAATTACTAAAGTATATATATTTATAAAATTGGATTTCATAAATATATGATGAATAACTTAAAGGATTAAACCGGGTACTCAAGGATTAAGGTGTAGTAATCTTCAAAGTGGCAGTCAACATTCATGACTTTGTATTATTACGAATATTTTAATAAAGGGTTTGAATGTATAATAAAGTCTTGAGATATAATTTATTAATAAGGCTTAGAGTGCAATTATATTTATATAGTGGTATTAAATATAATTAATGATAATTTTGGGTTTGTCAAGAGTTGACAAAAAAGCCCAAAACTCATTAGAGCTAGTGTATTATTTGTTCCTTTTGGTCTCACTCCAAGCCACATACTAAAGCCCAATTGGAATAGCCCAAAAGGCTAACCTAATTAGATAATCAGTTATATATAAGGATAAAAACATACAGAATTTTGTGGTGAATGAAATTGTGTGTATGTGAGTGTAAGCTACTCTCTTATTCTCCCTCAAACACATATATATAAATTGATTGAGAAACCACACTTCTTGGGCATAAGTGGAATTGGAGTGAAGATTAAAAGTGTTCCCAAGTGTTTCTAATATTTGGTTTTGAATTTCACTACACCAAGGTACGCTCTCTTATTCTTAAATTCTGAAATTTACATAATACATGTTATCAATTGCAAATGAAGTAGATCCGTTATTTTTCCGCTGCATATATTTTGTATGATATACAAACATGAGTTTTACCAATAATTGGTATTAGAGTGGTCTTCAATTTCGAATTTGTATAACATGTTTTGTGAGTTTTGGAATCAAAGATAGTAATTTCATGATATTAGAAAATTCTACAATCAATTTTCTGCATAGTTATTGAAATTATTGTTTGATAAAAATTGATATTGATGTTATAATGTTGTTTAAGTTTGATATTAAGTATGTTAGATTGAACTTTAAAACTATAGCATCAATAAAATTTAGTTTTGATCTCAATCTCATTATGATATGATCAAGAAACTATGTTTTGTTCAAGTGAAACATAAAAAACAGTTACCAGAAAAATTTGAAAAAATTTCAGTTTCACAAGTTTCGACCGATCGAGAATTTCCTTTGATTGATTGAATGTTCCTTTCGATTGATAGAACAAGAATCAAGAATCGATCAAGTTAACTTGAGACTTTGTGAAAAAATTTCTTCAATTTTTCGATCAATCAAGAATTTCTTTCAATTGATCGAATTTGCCTTTCGATTGATCGAATAGGAATCGAGAATTGATCGAGTCATCTAGAAACTTCGAAATAGATTTGTTGAACATTTCGATCGATCAAGAAATACCTTCGACCGATTGGATGAACTGTTTTTGAAATTTCACTAAGTGTTAAAACATAGATAAAGTGCAAAGCTATGTATGATGAGATTACACATGATTTCTAAATAAAAACATTTATTTTAAAATATCTAGTGGGAGAGAGATACAAGGGTTGGATCTTACAGCCTCCATTATTGGTTCATAGTAGTGTGGGTAAGCACCTCGTCTTGGCGTATATGCCTCGCAATCCCAAAGGGGGGTGTTTACTTCATAGTACTATAAGATTGAACTTACCCGTTTAAAGTAGTGTGAACAAACACCTCGTCTTGGCATATATGCCTCGCGATCCCAAAGGAGAGTGTTTTGTTTCATGGTACTACAAGTTTAAACACTATAAAGGAGATGAAATGTGACTACATATGATTTTAGATAATGGTGTACACTAGACTAAGTGTAATGTTAACCTCCCAATGGAACTATGTCATTATTTACTTAGAGGCTAAAGTTAATACGACATATTATTAGTGTTTGATAAGAGTTATCATGATAGCACTAATAATGAGAATAGTTCTCAATCAATCATGATGTTTTATAATATACTTGCTACCAAGGAATTATAGACATGGATTGGGTTGTCGTTGCATATTTTATGTTATGGTTTTATTAAGATTCCATACTATATGTTTATATGCTAAATTGATAATGTCTGGTTTACTTATTATATTCACGTTTATTATTTTCAGATTTAAATCATGGCATCATTAGCCCATTTGTTGCTATTCTTAATCAAAATAAACTAACTGGATCCAACTATATTGACTAGAAAAGAAATTTGGAAATTATTCTAACTGCTGAAGAGCAGAAGTATGTGCTTAGTCAACCTTGTCCTAACTTCCCATCATTAGATGCTCCTCCTAAGGAAAAATAGCGATATGATCGTTGGTAGAAATTTATTGAGATGGCCAAGCGCTATATCTTAGCATCTATCTCAAATATTCTACAACATCAAATGTAGGATGTAGAACTAGTTTCGAACATAATCTAAGTCTGAATGAGATGTTTGGTGAGCAAGGCTGTTCTGCTAAGCAAGAAACTATGAGGCAGATTTATAATACCAAAATGGCTGAAGGTACTTCAGTAAGGGAGCATTGTCTTAGGATGATCTCTCATCTGAATACACTGGAGGTTTTAGGTGCCGATATTGATGGAGAATCCCAAGGAATATGATACACCAGGCACTACCAGAATCATTCAAGGAATTCAGACTTAATTATAACATGAACAAAAAGATTTATATATTGTTTGAATTAATTA
Organism: Quercus lobata; assembly: GCF_001633185.2. Taxonomy (NCBI): domain Eukaryota; kingdom Viridiplantae; phylum Streptophyta; class Magnoliopsida; order Fagales; family Fagaceae; genus Quercus; species Quercus lobata. Next base: position 66,640,708 of record NC_044908.1, on the reverse strand, counting down.
ATGAATTGGTGACGGCGAAAGGCATTCTTAGTACATCAAGTGTTGATGCCAACATGGTTGAAGCTTTTACTTCTCAACGTAAGTCGAAAGGCAAGGGTAAAAAGAAGAAGAAAAATGACTTCACCAAGCAAGATGGTAAACAAATTTCCTTAGGAGTTGCCAACAAAGGAAAGAAGATGGACTACACCGAAGGAAAGTGTTTCCATTATGGTGAGAAAGATCATTGGAAGATGAATTGTCCAAAATTCAAAACCGCTAATAATAAGGGTATGAAAAGTTCATTCCTTCTTCAAATATCTTTAGTACAAAATCTCACGGATTCCTGGTGTGTGGATTCAGGTTGTACTAATCATATCTGGAATTTTTTGCAGGGGTTCCAGGAGACCAAAAAGCTGAATGAAGGGGAAATGTTTCTTACTTTGGCTGATAGGAGCAAAATTCCAGTTGTAGTTGTTGGAGTGTTTAATTTGTGTTTTGGTTCTAGAGTTTTAATATTGAAAGACTGTCTATATGTACCTAATATTCGTAGGAATTTAATTTCTGCAACTTATTTAGATAGACATATATTATGTTATCTTGAAAGACAATGTTGTAATAAAGAAAGATAAAATGTTTATCTGTTCTGGCAATATTGTTGATGGTCTTTATATTTTAACTTCTGATAATCATGAATTATACAATTCTGAATTAGGTAATAATTCTCATGTAAAATCATTAAATGGAAAGTTTCCTTCTACTAATGATGCATATCTTTGGCACTTGCGTTTAGGTCATATTAATTCAAACATAATTCAAAGATTGATCATAGATGGACTCTTAGAGCCATTGGACTTTGATGGATTTCCAATTTGTGAATCTTGTTTAGAGGGCAAAATGACCAAACGATCTTTTAATGCAAAAGGTAGAAGAGCTCAAGAGTTGCTTGAATTAGTTCATACGGATGCATGTGGTCCTATATCAACCCAAGCAAAATGAGGTTATGAGTACTTCATCACTTTTATGGATGATTACTCAAGATATGGTTATGTGTACTTAATGAGACGGAAGTTTGAAGCCTTTGAAAAGTTCAAAGAGTTTAGGGTTGAAGTTAAGGATCAATTGGGTAAACCTTCTTAGGGATTTCAAGGATTACTTAACTCAAAATGGAATTATATCCCAATTGACTGCACTTGGAACTCCTCAACAAAATGGTGTAGCAAAGAGAAGGAATATGACTCTTTTAGAAATGGTTAGGTCCATGATGAGTTATTCAACTTTACCAATTTTCTTTTGGGGATATGCACTAAAAACTACAATGCATATTTTAAATTTAGTTCCCTCAAAATCAGTTCCCAAAACACTTAAGGAATTGTGGAATGGGCGCAAGCCTAGTATGAAATACCTCCACATTTGGGGATGTCCAGCACATGTGTTGAAATGGAAATCTGATAAGTTGGAAGCAAAAACGGAAGTATGCATGTTATTAGGGTATTCAAAGGAAACTAAGGGTTATTTATTCTATAATCATAAAGATAACAAAGTATTTGTTAGTACTAATGTCAAATTTTTGGAAGATGATTATGTGAATAATATTAATCCTAGAAGTAAAGTTGTCTCGATCGGCTGAAATAGATGAACCTATAATTGAACAACCAATGGATGAAACTAGGGATGATGTGGTCGTATTAGATAAACCACAAGATTCTACTCATAAGATGTCTAGTACACAGATGCCTCGTTGTAGTGGGAGGATTATAAGGTCACCTGTAAGATTTATAGGTCTGGAAAAAACTTATGAAGCTATCTTAGAATAGGCTGAATCTGATCCTTACACTTATGAAGAGGCAATAAAAGATATACATGCACATCATTGGGTCAAAGCTATGAAATCTGAATTGGATTCTATGTGTTCCAATCAAGTTTAGGATCTTGTAAAGGCGCCTAATGACATTAAACTTGTTGGTTGCAAATGGGTTTATAAGAGGAAGAGAGGGATAGATGGAAAGGTTGAAACCTTTAAAGTAAGGCTAGTGGCGAAAGGGTATACACAAAAAGAAGGTATCAATTATGAAAAAACCTTTTCACCAGTAGCAATGCTTAAATATTTCAGAATTCTCTTATCTATTGCTACTCATTATGATTATGAGATTTGACAAATGGATATCAAAACTGCATTTCTAAATGGCAATCTTGAAGAAGAAACCTATATGATGCAACTGGAAGGTTTCATAGCAAAGAACCAAGAGCATATGATATGCAAGTTGAAAAGGTCCATTTATGGACTTAAGCAAGCATCTAGAACATAGAGCATCAGATTTGATCAAGCAATCAAGTCATTTGGTTTTGAACAAAATCTTGATGAACTATGTGTGTACAAAAGACATCGAGATAAAGTAGTAATGTTCCTAGTGTTTTATATTGATGACATTTCACTCATTGGAAATGATGCAGGGGTAATATCATCAGCAAAGATTTGGTTGTCAAGCCAATTTGATATGAAGGACTTGGACGACGCTAACTTTATTCTAGGGATCAAGCTTTGGCGAGATCGAAAGAATAGAATATTAGGTTTGTCACAAGCTGGATATATAGATAAAGTTCTAGAGCAGTTTAGCATGCAAAACTCTAAGAAAGGATTACTTTCTTTCAGACATGGAGTTCTTCTGTCTGATGACCAAAGGTTGAAGACTCTTGAAGAGGAAAAGACAATGAGAGAAGTTCCTTATGCTTCTACAGTGGGAAGTCTCATGTATGCCATGCTATGTACTAGGTTAGATATCTGTTATTTAGTTGGTATAGTCAGTCGATATCAATCAAATCCAGGACCAAAACATTGGGAGGCCGTTAAGCATATTCTCAAGTATTTAAGAAGAATGAGAGATTATATGCTTGTTTACTAGTGTAAGGATTTGATTATCGTTGGTTATACAGATTCAGATTTTCAATCAGATCTTGATTTCAAAAAGTCCACTTTAGGTTGTGTGTTCACCTTGGGAGGTGCAGCCATAAGTTGGAGGAGTGTTAAGCAATCTGGTGTTGTTGACTCCACCATGGAAACTAAATATGTTACTACTTGTGAAGCGGCAAAGGAAGCTGTTTGGCTCAAGAAATTCCTTTTTGGTCTTGGTATTGTGAGAATTGAGAAAGTTTCTATCACATTGTTTTGCAACAATAGTGGAGCGATTGCACAATCCAAGGATCCAAGAAATCACAAGAAATGAAAGCATATTGAAAGAAAGTACCACATCATTCAAGACATTGTTGCTTAAAGAGATGCAGTAGTACCAAAGATTGATAGTGCAAATAATCTAGCATATCCCTTTACCAAAGTCTTGCCCCATAGGACTTTTGAGTCACATTTGGAGGGAATGAGAGTTAGATTAGTGCACAGTAGTCTTTAGGGCAAGTGAGAGATTGTTAGTATATGTGCCCTTTAAATCCTATTGTATGGTACTATGTATGACATTATGTTGTGATTAATAAAATTGTTTTATTATTATCTAAAATAATGGTAACATGAATATTTAAACATTATCATGTAGTCCATGAGATGCATAGTATGTGATTTATGTAATTTAGTCACAGAAAATATAGATTACAAGTTCTTTGTAAACTCAAAATTTTAGTTCGTAGTCGGTGATAAAATTGAGCATTTTATTTGTGAAGACTATAACATATCAACTAAGATAATTTGTCTTGATCATGGAAGTGAAGACTTTTAGTTGATATATTGATATGTTTTAAATGTTAAGACATATTGAACTGGACCGTTATGAGATTTATTATTCTAATAACGACTGTCAAATGAATAATAAATCTCACGACTTCTATTTACATGAATTTTCAATCCTAAGAGAATAATAAATATGATCATGAAGTGTAGGTTATTTTGATATATCAGGAGTGAAATCTAAAGTCATGATCAAAACCTCAGTATGTTGGGCAGCTACATTTAGTGTTGAAGGAACATATATTCTCAAGATGAAATTCATAATCTCTTAACGGAAATATAAAATATTCTCTTAAGATAGGTTTAATGGGTTTGGATATTCAGAGTGTCAGGCCTAACCACTTTAGTAAGAAGTTACTAAAGTATATATATTTATGAAATTAGATTTCATAAATATATGATGAATAACTTAAAGGATTAAACCGAGTGCTCAAGAATTAAAATGTAGTAATCTTCAAAGTGGCAGTCAACATTTATGAATTTGTATTACTACGAATATTTTAATGAACGGGTTGAATATATAATAAAATCTTGGGATATAATTTATTAATAAGGCCTAAAGTGTAATTATATTTATATAGTGGTATTAAATATAATTAATGGTAATTTTGGGCTTGTCAAGAGTTGACAAAAAGGCCTAAAATCCATTGGAGCTAGTGTCTTATTTGTTCCTTTTAGTCCCACTCCAAGCCACATACTAAAACTCAATTGAAATGACCCAAAAAGCTAGCCTAATTAGATAATCAGTTACATATAAGGAAAGAAACATATATAATTTTGTGGTGAATGAAATGGTGTGTATGTGAGTATAAGTCACTCTCTTATTCTCCCTTGAACACATACATATAATGATTGAGATGCCACACTTCTTGGGCATAAGTGGAATTGGAGTGAAGATTAAAAGTGTTCTTAAGTATTTCTAATCTTTAGTTTTGAATTTCACTGCACCAAAGTATGCTCTCTTATTCTTAAATTCTAAAATTTACATAATACATGTTATCAATTGCGAATGAAGTAGATCCGTTATTTTTTCGCTATGTATGTTTTGTATGCGATACAAACATTTGTTTTACCAACAAAAAGCATGCTTATGAATATAGGAAAATTCTTAAGTACTTTCAGAACATAGAGAAATTGTGCTTACTTCTCTCACATTTATAGTAAATTTCACAATGAATTTAATAAGTGGACCACAAGATAGATATGAGATGAAAAAAACACCATTTTTTGTGCCTAGAATTACCTAAGAATTACTCAAAATATATATTTTGGGGTTTTACTTACCTCTAGTACTTTTTTAACTAGAGGTCTCTTTTTATTTTAAAATACACAATGATAAGTGGTAATTGATTTTAATATCCACATTTATTTAGATAGTGGTGATGTGACAATTTCTCATTAAAACAAAAAAAAAAATTCAATTAAAAAACTACTAAATATAAGCGAAATCCTATATTTTGTACAACAAATACCACCAAGGCACCTAATAATAATTAAATAGGCCTCTTCTCTTTTACTTCTACCAGACAACTCCATTTTCCCACGTGACATATTATATCCAAATCTTAAAGTTAGCTTGAATTACCTAAGAACTACTCAATATATATATATATATATATATATATATTTATATATATATTTTGTACAACAAATACCACCACCAAGGCACCTAATAATAGTTAATAGGCCTCTTCTCTCTGACTTCTACCAGACAACTCCATCTTCCCACGTGACATATCGTACCAAATCTTAGAGTTGGCTTGAATTTTCCATAACAATACCTTTGAGAGCACGTCCCCCATAACGTTCATATCAAAGCCATCTATTATTATAATCAAAATAAAAAGACTTACTTTAAGTTTTTTTTTTTTTTTGAGAAAACTTACTTTAAGTTTAAAATTAAATAAAATGTAAACCATATCTCACATTAGCGAAGCCTAGTCCCATAAAAAAAAAAAAAAAAAAAAAAAAAAAAAAAAAAAAAAAAAGCCAAGCATAGTCCGTTGGAGTTGGTTCAATCAATCTCTTTCAACAGTAATTTTTATACCAATTGAGGTCTGTTTGGGATCTGTTTATTTTGTTGAAATTAAAAATTTTTTGCTAAAAATATTATAAATAAATATTAAAGTTAGTTAAAATAGTACAGTGAGACTCATAAATAGTACCAAAAAGTACAGTGAGACCCATAAATAGTAACAAAAAATAAGCTGAATAGTAAAATAAATTGGCAAAAATAATCTTGCCAAACAAATACTAAGGGTACGTTTGTTATGCTGTAATAACTCCTGTAATGGAATAGTTATTCATGTGTAATAGCAATTCGGTCATTTGGTTGCATCTTTATTACATGAATTAGTTATTACATTGGAATGACTATTCTTTAAATTGAAGAATAACTATTCCTCTTTAAAATTGATGTAATAGTTATTCCTTAGTATATATAATAGGTTTTAAAATTAATATATTTCCAAAAATATAAAGTTTCCTTATACATTATCTTTTACAAGTTTTCCATATGTAACCACCAAACTTATGAATAGTAATAGTTATTCCATTATAATGTCTTCTATTCCCAGTAATAAAGATTACTATTCCTAATGTAATCTACATTCAGTGTATCAAACGTACCCTAAGGGTCTGTTTAGATACCCCTTATTATTGAAAACTGAAAATACTGTAATGAAATAATTTTTAAATATATGAATAGTACCGTGTGACTCAATTTTAATAAAAAATTTGTTAAAAAAAGCATTTATAAGTTTCATAAATAGTACATGGGACCCACTCATTCAGACGCAAGCTCAGCTGAATACTACTTTCAGCAACATCCAAACGGAGGCTAAGACTTATCAAATGTCCTAAGCAAGACGTGGCAACCTTAACCCAAAAGTTTACTGTAGAGTTAGATAAGGTGAAGAGCAATGTTACAATTACACACAAGTTTTCTCATAATTTGTTTGAGTCTCTGTTTAGCCCAAAACCTTTAGTTTTTAGATTTTTGTCTCAATTTTTTTTTCTTTTTTTTTTCTAAAATTTAACAAAACTGGCTTTTTTTTTAATTTAAAAAAAAAAAAAAACTAATTTTTAGATTTTTGATACACATTTAGCATAAAAATTACTAAAAATTATATATTTTGATAAACACTTGCAAATAAATTATCGAAAACCTGTTGAATAACCAAAAGTACACTAAGTGATGATAACTTGTGATTGGAGTAGCCTAAGTCCTTTATGAATTCACTTATAGTACGGCTTTTATTATATTATTATAAGCTAATCCATCAAAAATTAGGTAAAAAGTTTAGAAAAAAAAAAAAAAAAATGGTGTCTACTTTCTACTTATGGACTTATGGTTATGCTAAGGTGAATGACAGCGGCAAGACCACCTAACTCTAATGGTCACAACTGTACCTGATTCTTGGACAACCACCCACCACCACCCCCCCAAACTAAGAGCGGTTTGATACATCATTTCAAATAATAATTTTTAATTTTTAAAAAATATTATACATATTTTCACATACTTTTTCACTTATAAATATTTTTACACATATTTTTAAACAACAAAACACATATTTTTAAATCAATACACCAAACACTTTCCAAATATAGCTAACTACTAGTCTGCTACGCACCTTTATGAAACACAGATACCATCTTTGACGTTGTTTTATTAATCACAATTCACAAGCACGAATCTGCTTTTTAAAACTAAACTAGAATAGAACCCCCCACCTCCATAATACTATAAAAGCTGCTTTCTTTTTATTTTTATCTTTGGTTATTTATAACAACATAAGGGGAAAAAAAAAATGGTTCGTTAGACATGTCTGAAAATCTTGATTCGTCCTCCTTTTCCTTCTCATCTTGTTGGTGGCTCTTCCTCTTTCCTCTTTCTTGGTTTTTCTGAAAAGGTAAAAACCCGTCTTGCCCTTTATATCCATCTATGTTGTAGTTCCTTCTCTTTGACTTGATTCATGTTATCATTCATTTTTTTTTTTTTTTTAAACTAATGTTTTTTGTCGTGTAAATTATGAAAAGCACAAATCTTTTTGGTGGCTTCTGTTTGATCTGATATGGGTCTTATTCAATTTTGGTTTCCAATGGTGGCATTTGATTTCCTAGACCAGAAAGTTCGGGTTTCTTTGAATTGGCATCTGTTGGTGTTTCTGTTTGTTGCATTGCCATAATTCATTGCATTCTCTGGATGTATTTTTGTCCGTGTATGTGTTTGCAAATGTGTGTAATTGACAATGATATTGATGGGTTCTGATTTGTTTGCCTCTAATATCTATTTATTATTAACTAAGTTCTTAGTGATAAGTTATCGATTGTTTTAAAAGTTTAAATTGTTAGGAAATTGTGAATTTGATCATTTAATCTAATAATCCGTGTCCACATGTGGGCCTAAACTACCCTTATTAAGTGTGACCCAACGCGGGAGAATTTTTTAAGTGGAAGGTAAGATGGAGACAGGATTTGAACCCAGGCCTTCTGCTCTAATACCATGAAAAATTACTTATTTTCTTAAAAGCTTAAGCTGTTTGGAAATTGTGAAGTTAATCATTTAAGCTAACAGGTTGATTTCAAGGCAAATTCTGTCAGATTAAAGTCTCTGTTTTTCATAGTTTTGGGTCACCGTTTATTAATTTATCTGTTTTAGGTAATGTTGTTTAAGCATTTATGGGAAACAATGGAAATGAATCCCCAAAAGATTACCTGGTTTAACAAACTTTTGAGTTGTCACAGAAGAATTACTGGGGAATGAATTAATTCTAAGCATCTAGAATATAAGGCAAAAAGTTCTCTGTCATGGGCAATCACAGTGAGCTGCAAGTTGATGGTGTTAAATGATTGTAGAAAGAACATGGCCTAGCCTGCTGCCCATTACCTGCATGCATATATAGCTATTCTTTTATTGCAATATAAATGCTTTAATAAGCAAGGTATATATAGGTTTAATTTCACCGAGAGTGCAGATGTTTTTCATATTGCATATGCTTTGTTTGTTGCCAAGAGGACAGACTGTGGGAAAGGAATGTTGTGTTGTTGTAGTGATCCGGGGTATGAATGAAGTAAGATCCTACTGTTTCTTTTTCTTTATTAATTTACGTGGCAACAAAGGAGCAGATTGTTTTCCTCTGTATTGTTTTCAAATGGAATATGAATCCAGTTGTTGATACAGCTATGAACTTATGCTTAACTTTATATGTTGTATGGGCGTTTCTCATATCACAATTTTGCTTTGGTTGTTGCCAAGAGGACAGAGTAAAAGGAAAAAGCACAGTCTAGGGTACGAATTATATAAGGTCCCAATGCTTACTTTCCTTTTGTTAATTTACACGGCAACTAAAGAATCTGTTATTTCTCTTTTGTCAAACTAGTTATTGATTCTGCTATATTTGTAGCAGTTTCACCATGCATAAAATCTTGGATTTTTCATTTGTGCATCCATTTGCAGTTCCACATAGGCTTTCTTTGTTGCTGAGATGGAGGAAAACGAAAAGATATGTAGGATGAGATACCAATGTTTCTGTTCCTTTTTCTAATTTATGTCATGCAACAAAAAAAGCAGATTGGATTCCTTTTTCACACGCTGGAATAAGATTTTGAATCTATTATTGAACTTAGCAGTTTCTCTATTAGTGAAATATGATATTACATTTATAATATGTTGTTTCCGAGAGGATGGAGAAGAAGGAACATAAATTTTGGAATCTTATATCAGCTGACTTTAAAGAATTTGTTAGATTCTGAAATTTCATTTCTTAAATCTACATGGTGACAAAGAGAGTAGATTGGACTCCTTTGTCACATGTTGACTTTCTCTATACACACATCTTTTGTTTTCAAAAATGGTACGAGGAATTTTTATTCACATCTACTTAGTTTTTGGTAAGAAGAGAGAAGAAAAGGGGGAGGGGGGGGGGGGGGGGGTAGGTTTTGGATTTTTACAAATATCCATGGTTGAAAACAAATTGTAAGTTTTTGATGTTTCTTCTCCTTTTATTTATATGTATGTATATAAGTATTTATAGTGACAAAAAGTGATTGAATTTCATTGTTGCATGTTGGGTGGGACTTCAAAGCAATCATTGATGCTGCTACATATGTTAACAGTATTAGAATCTAATTCTGCAAAATTGGGCTCAGGTTGCATGCAATGTTCTTTAGACACCTATTACAATTGCCTGCTTATTTTTATTTTTGAAAGCTCGGATTTGTGCTAAAACACAAGAGCTTGTTCGGACCCCAAAATTTAAATTACGGCTAAATTGCTTGTACTCTTACTTTATCAAAGTGTGGAACAAGAGTAAATGTGCAGAACAAGAGTAATGCATTAATGAGCATGCTATATATGCAAAGGAATGTTAACAATACATTTGTATGCATTTATGTCAAGGTCCCTCTGTTTGGAGTTAATGTTACCATATGAAGTCAATATTTTGGGTAGCCAATTCCATCAGCTTATTAATTTCTGGATTCCTGATGTGAAAAATGTCTCTAGAAAAATCATAGCTTCACTAGAAAGCTGAAAAATTGGAAATGGTTTGAAATATATTTGTAAAAGTTTACTTGTTTGGTAATATTTTTAAATAATATCATTTTTGGTTAATTGAACTTAAAGTAATGTTGAAAATAAAGAAAAATAATAATAAATTAGATATTAATGCATAAAGCTCAAGTAGATTCATGACTGAGATCAAGATTGTTAGTTCCAACTGAGCGAAATGGAAGGGTATCAGAAAACTGAACAAAATGGAAATTGTTTTAAAAATCTGCTAAATACAGGGATTTTGTGTGTGTGCTGATTATGCATATTTTCATCTCGTATGATGTCAGCTACTTTTGAACATTCTAATCAGGATTATAAAGATGATATATATGTTTATGATCTTAGTCATTTTTTTGCCTTTCCTTTATCCAGCAGTGCTTTTTGATAACCCACTCGATTTTCAGTTAATCACCTCCACTATTTATTGTCACTTGCATCAAACTCACTGGACTGATGACACATCAATGTGTCACAAATAACCTTTATGCTTTAATGTAGGACAATATACTCTCATCACAGTCCTGTGTCTTTAAGAATGCAATTTTAAATTCGGCAAATGCTGATAATTTTTTGCAAGTTTAGGCAAGAGTAAACTAGCTGTTCTAAAGATTCTAGATTTTTTCTTTTTTGGTTGGGGTGTGCTCTTTGTTTCCTTAACCATTCACAATTTAGGCATGGGTCTTCTGTAGAAATAAAAAAGGTTAAAATTGTTCTCTTCAATTAATGACTAGTATTTGGGTTTCTCTTAGCTGGAGTGTTCATATTTCAAGAATTAGCTTTTCCTTGTACACAGGTATGGAGTGTTTTGACATCTGGAAAAGATCATGGTGCAGTGCTTAGACGGTGTTAAGCGTTTGTGTGCTGCCTTCATAACTTGTTGTGAAACTGATATATATAAGCAACCCAAGGGTCTTGAAGATCCAGAAGCTCTTGCAAGAGAGACAGTCTGTATGTTGCCTTCTTTGATAAACTTTCCAATTATAGATGTCAGGAAGTGTACCTGGGAAAAATGGCGGAGCCAGGGAGGGCAAGAGGGGGCAATTGCCCAATCCCGCCAAAAAAATCCTTTGATATGCTCCATACAATATCAACAAAGCTACCAAATTTTACTAGACTATGTTGAACTAAAAACTAACACCACCACTTTGAAATCCTCCCACAAGACTTAAAACTAAATATTAAATGCAAAGGGTTTCTGTTCAAAACTCCAATTCACATGATCTTCAATTGAAATTAGATACACTAAATTGGACCCAGCACCTTCCCATCTTCCCCCTCCCTTCAATGCTCCGTCTCTAGTCTCTTAGCAATCTTATTGAACAATAACAGTATAAATGCCCTCCCCCTTTTTCTCCAATCCCATCCTACTTCCCTTTAGCCATATTTAAAACTTCAAATAAAAAAATAAAAAATAAAACTTAGGTCAAACCATTTTTAGCTAACTTTGTCCATGCTTTTTAGGGTTTTTGTTATAAACTAAAATTTTGAATAATTGAAAGAGAAGGAAATGTTAGATTCTATTTAATTTTTTTTCCTTTTTAAACAATCAATGCACATATAACATTGAATTATTTTCTTAATTTACTTTTAAGTAATCAAATTTTATGTTTGAAATTTTTATGTATGGATTGCTTAAAATTGTAGTGTATTTGGCTTATTTTAAAGTAAAGTTTTGATATACTTTACCTAGAAAGAAGTGATATTTTAAAAAGTTTGTATATAATAAGCTAGGGAAAATAACCTAAAACATAATAATTAACAAACTTGAAAAAAAATAATTTATTATTTATATTTAAATAATTTTTTGTATTACAATTACATTGCTATTAATTATTATTATTATTATTATTAATTATGATTAATAATTTTAGAATTATTTGCTCTTAATCTTGTCCTTTAACCTTGCCCAACTGGATTAATTTCTTGGCTCTGCCGCTGCCTAGGAACATAAGTTATGGAAGAGTTGTCTCTTTTAATAATATTATTGATTATGAACACTTGAACAGCTCATTTTGTTTTTCAAATTACAAATTGATCACCAAAAAAACTGATATTACCTGTGGCCTCTTTAATGGGAATCTGCTCAGCTGTTTCAAGATCTTTTTTTTTTTTTTTTTTAACCTATCCGGAAAAAAAGAAAAAGAAAAAAAAGCATATCTTAAAACTAGGGAAAGGATGTACTTTGCTTCTCAATTTTCTACATGCTGCAACAATAGCCCCAGGGGCACATCTAGGTCCTCATGGGTGATGTGATCACTCTCTGATATCCAAAGTGATTCTTAACACCACCTTATTGCATTTTCCAATATTTGATCTGTGCTAGTTAGTTATATCTTTACACTTTATGAAGTAGTTTAAACATTTGGAGCATGCTAAGATTTTTAAATTTTCCTACTTCAAATGCAGTTAGTGTAAGTGAGATAGAAGCGCTGTATGAATTGTTTAAGAAGATTAGCAGTGCTGTAATTGATGACGGGTTAATCAATAAGGTACCAAATGCTGTAACGTACACCACTATTCTAGTTATATCTGAGTTTTATTATATTCCTTGCACTTTCAAGCAGAAAGTGACTTTTTTTTTTTTTAAATGTAATGACAACTCTCCTATTGAATTGGAAAAATAATCTCGCTTGAGTATTGATATATATTGCTTATGAACTATCTCACTTGTGTTTATAATGATTGTCCTCTTAATATTATCTTTCAGGAAGAATTTCAACTGGCCTTATTTAAGACAAACAAAAAGGAAAGCTTATTTGCTGATCGGGTACTCCTTTTTTATATATCCACTCTTCAGTTTTTATTGGTTTGGCTTTGATCTGCTTATGTCCCAGATTATTTTATTTTATTTTATTTTTATTTTTTCACTTGGAAGACATGAAATTATTTTCTAAGAATGCCTTTCTCTATCTTGTAGATCTGCTGACATGTTATATAATTAAAATATCTACCCACGGTTCATTGACCTTATTTTGGCTTTAAACCTTTGGACCCATTTTGGGATGTAAACCCATGGCAGGCTGGTTTAAGCTTGACTGCTTGAATGACATTCTTGCCTTAATTTACATGAAATCCTTTATGAACACATGTTCATTCATGAGCCCTAAGAAAGTAATTGTGCCTCAGCCAAAAAAAGAAGATTTGTGCTATTTATAACCATCTGCTTTTCTAATTTTGTAGGTATTTGACTTGTTTGATACAAAGCACAATGGGATACTAGATTTTGAAGAGTTTGCACGTGCTCTCTCTGTCTTTCACCCCAATGCACCAATTGATGATAAGATCGAGTGTAAGTATCAGCTAAGTATTCAGAAATTGTTAAATCCCTTCAAATTAAATGCCTTGATTTAGTGGAGAGATAGGGAGCTGTAGCTTGAGTACAATTCTTGCTTTACGCCTTCATAAATTTTTTTATTGGGGATTTGAGGGGGTGTCATAGCTTAATTCTTCTGTTTTAGCTTTTCTCTTGTTAGCCCCTTCTCTCTTGGTGATTGCCTTATGGTTGTGTGGTGGGGATGCATAACATTTCCCTTCTTGCAGTTTCATTCCAATTGTATGATCTCAAACAGCAAGGGTTCATCGAGAGACAGGAGGTATTGCTCTTAGTTGCTGTTGAGTGAATATAGCATATTTTGTCAACTACCCTTGCAAAACTAATTATGTACTTGGCATTTTAATCTACAGAAACTGTGTGTGTGTGTGTGTGTGTGTGTGTGTGTGTGTGCTATATGATTTCTAGCATTTTATCTTTTAAAAACGGAAAATTTAGTTGTTTCTATAACTTTTTTTTTTCCCATTTATTAGGGTGTTTAGAAAAATGTAGTTTTCTGGGATATTAGCCGTAGGAGGTTAAAATGTGGTTGACAAAATATTGTTCAGACTATTTTATACTTCTTTGAGGTGACAATGGAGTTATCTAAACTTCTATTAGGGAACTCATTGGCTCATTGCTCATATGAAATCCTATCTTTCTTTCTTTGTTTCTTTTTAATAAAAAATAAGAATACTGAACAAAAATTGCATATCCTGGAAATATGTGGAACAACAACAAATCCCTTGTCCCAAAATTTTGGGGTTGGCGATGGATCTTCCATAGATTACTTAGAGTCAGTCACGTGTATTCTTTTCCTCTATTCTACAAGGCATATAATGGAGAAAGTTTTTACATAATTGAAGCATCAGTGTGGAGGACCGATTGACTGAAATCATAATCTGGCTCATTCTCAATCATGATAGTGGCCTCTTAGAACTCTAGGGCTTTGAATGGGCGAGCTTTGCAAAGGGCTGACTCGGTAAGGCCAAATATATACGTGATGAATCTTTCATAAAGGACCTTGCAGCTTCCAATGTGAAACTACAAGTTCTCGAAAGTCAAGATTTTCATGTTTCACTTCTAAATACGTTGTAGGTCGAAATAACTCTTTTAGGACTTATATGGCAGCCAGATACCCCTGTACGGGAGGATTCAAAATTCTCAAGGCCCCCTAGCAATGAATGAAGATTTCACGTGCAATTAATATAACCTTTGCAATGGTAGAGTCATACTTTGGAGGTTTAGAGGTTGGTTGCAGTGGACTTGATCTGGTGAGCTGGCCAGCTAGGCCAGTGCAGCAGGCTGATCCCAACCACACTGAAAGTGGAAGTACACCTTCTCTTTTTGCATGGATCAATCATGATGATAAAATCACTTTCACCCTTTTGCTGTTTCCATCTTCTAAATTGCTTTTACCTAAAAATTTTGGAACTGATTCATATTGCCTAACTTTGTATCTCATACCTGCCACAACTTTAGTTTTTCTTTTACTCTCTCTTTGAAGAAAAAACACTTGGGCATGCATCTAAAGAGAGTTGATTGTTGATCATCTTAATGAATAGGTAAAGCAAATGGTAGTGGCCACGCTTGCTGAATCTGGAATGAATCTTTCAGATGATGTGATAGAAAGCATAATTGATAAGGTACTTCCTTTCTCTTTTTTTAATTCAATTCACATTTCAGTTCTTAGTGATATTGATCATTGCTATATATGTTTTTGATCAAGTCCATGTGTTTTGACTTATTTTTGCTCTCAGTATTATATGTTTCCTGTCCAAGTTGCCAATGAGCTATAGCTGAATAGGCACTTTCTCCTCCCATAATAATGGGATGGAGGGTGAGATCTTGGGTTTAAGGCCCACTGCATGTGTGTGTGTAACAAACTAAAAAAAAAAATGTTTCCTTTTAGAGCCACGTTGCTTCATGCATGGCAATCAATTCTTCTTCTTGCTCCTTTCTATTTATGCCCTGGAACTGAAGCCAATCTTACAGAACATATTAAACTTGCCACAATTCCTTGAATAAAAATGGAAGTAAAACAAAGGCATGTTGCTTATTTCTATTGTTTAAAACAAGAAAAAGGGATATGATCCAAAAACAGACCCTATGTGAAGGCCTATTTTCTTGAAGTTGTCAGGAAAAGGTTGCTTAATTGAATAGTTTTTATTTGTTCTAAAAAATGCATGATTCATTTCCAAAAAAAAAATGCATGATTAATGTGGATGTGGATTTACACTGGGGAGTTTTGACAAGGAAGTATAATAAACAACTATTTTACAGGAAAGCATTTAGCATTAAACTACTTGTGGTAGCATGTTTTTTGGTAATAAAGCATGACACTGAAAATCCCCATGGGTATGTTATTAAAGTGGGAGCTAAATGATTCTAATGTAACAGAGGCAACCCAATAACATAAAACAGTACTCTCTCCCATTTTAATATTATGATTATGAAGCAAACATGTACTGATTTGGCAAGCAAATTTTGAATTACTGGTAGAAGGGCTTGTACTGCTAAGAAGGAACTGAAATTGTTTTTCTATGTTATTAAATATCACATAGTTATCATCTATTCTCATGGTAATTTCCATTCACAAATTCTGGAGTAGAAATTATTTTTGTTGAACTTTTCTCTTTGCCATGATTGAAGAATCTGAATACCACAAAATCCACCCTCAAGATGGACACATTGCAACTGGTATAACTAACAAATGGAGTTTCCAACGTCTGAATTCCTCAAGATGGATCTGCCAATGCCAACTCTATAATACTAGACCATTAGACCATTGGTTTTGTAGCAGTAAAATTCCTGTGGTGGATGCATAGATGGATGATGTGTAGAATTAATCAATCTTTTGTGGATGCATATATGACTGATATTGCAATTGTAATCCTCTCACATATATGTTAGTGTTTTGGTTATTTTAGACATTTGAGGAAGCTGATACTAAGCATGATGGGAAGATTGACAAGGAAGAGTGGCGAAACCTTGTTTTGCGACATCCATCCCTTCTGAAAAACATGACTCTTCAATATCTCAAGTGAGTTATTTATTACAGCTCTATGTTCCCTGCACAAATGAGAATCACTTAATATGTCATCAAAGATGGAAGATCCCTATTGAAATTTGATACATGGTGTCTCCTGTTGAAATGTGCTATGTGACATTTGTCCCTCTTACTAGATTTTAAATAGTTAGTTTTGTTGAACTCACACTGATGGGACGCGTGTGTTATTTGTTATTATAGACTCTGGAATTTCACTGCTCATGTCATGTTTAGAGCATGATGGCCTCTACATCATGAATAATTTCTAAATTCAAGCTCTTGATGCTAATATCCATCCGTTTTTTCTTGGACAGAGATATCACCACCACATTTCCAAGTTTTGTTTTTCACTCACAAGTTGATGACACCTGAGTTTCTAGCTGACATCAAGTTGATAGTCTTTAGCTGGAAGAGCTTGTTTTTCTCTTACTGCCAATGTAGCTTTTTCTGTGCAAAGGTTCATCATTAGAGAGGATTAATTATTTATTTTACATTCTCGATGAACAAAAGTTGCCCCCCATTTGGTTTGACCATTTTAGCTTTTGACCAAATGGGTTTGAGCTTGTTTGTTGGTTGGTCTCAGTGTTTGTTTGCTTCACTGGAAATCAGAGGGTAAAGGAATTCTCTGGCATTTCACCATACTCGTGATCAAATTGAGTTTGTGCTATTAGCACTTTGTAAAGCATACCATGACTTGCAGATGAGGTGAACTTAAAGCAGAGGTGCAGAAAACTGATTGGAAATTGTAGCCTTGGCTTCCCTCATTTTTCTTATTGTAGGTTTGTATAACTATCTTTTTCAGTAAATTGCAAAGCGCCTTTTTTTGGTCCCCTTTGTGTAAACACTGGCACTCGGTGATTTGTGTACATGTGTATGGTACCATTTCTGCATTGATGTTTTTCAGCAGATTATCTTGGATGATGCAATGAATGGAAAGTGTTACTAATCGTGTATTTGTCAAGCTATGTTATTTTAATTATGATTAATGGTATTTTATTAAGAAGATAGACTTCTTGTTGCACTCAAAAATGACATAAATTAGCCATAAAAATTACCCCAAAAAAAATATATTTATATATATATTATGCATTAAAGCAAAGTTATTCATAGAATTTACAAGACAGAAATTCTATGTATAACTTTTGTGTTACAACATTTGTCATAACTTCTTTCTCAAAAAAAAAAAATATTTGTCATAACTTTGGATGTGATTGATTATGGATGATAGAGAACGTTAGAATTGAAGATTCATAATCAAGAACGCCAGAATTGAAGAACCTAGAAGCTTTGCAACTAGAATTTTTGAGAGCATTTTCAAAATATCATGACCATGTTTGATCATGAAGAAAAATTAAAGAGCTTCCTAAGGTTTTAAGGTTTATGAAGGACCTGGCCACGCTTGCACCTGAATTCTATTGACACGATGCTCTCAGAACCATCCACCATAAAAATTTCAATGGCAAGGAAAAGAATTGAACACACATTTAATTCCTTTGGACTATTGCAACGAGTAGTTTTTGGACCACCCCAGAAGCTATAAAACTATTTGTAAACATAACCGAAAAGGCACTAATTAACAATCCCTCAACCTTTGGGCTCTATGGTCCTTCAATATCATTCAGGATTACCTAACAGCAGCCAGAAAATATTGTAGAAACCCAACAAGTTTTGCCACGAACAAACATATTTTATAATAAAATTAAAAAGAAAAAAAAGGCTAATTAAAATCAACTTGAGGAAGAAGAGTAGAAAAATAAATATCAGCATACATCTTAAAAGTTGAAACATAAAGTAAGGGCATATAGTTTGCACTTGTAATCAACTCTAAAATTGAAAGGAAAACAAAGGAAAAAAAAAAACCATAAAGCTCTAACATAGCATCAGCGTGTTCACTCCAACAAAGAAGCAGCGCAGGCATTGCAAAATTCATCAACATGAATTAGATTTAGTCGACCTCCTCCATCTTGCTACCCTCTGCGTCAGCATCAGCCTCCTCTAGAGCAGGCATCTCAGTGTCAGCTTCGGCAGTGTCTTCATCAATGCTCAATCCCAATTTAAGCATTCTGTGAATTCGGTTGCCAAAAGTATTGGGCTCATCCAAGCTGAAGCCAGATGTAAGAAGAGAGGTCTCAAACAACAATAGAACCAAGTCCTTCACTGACTTGTCATTCTTGTCTGCTTCAGCCCTCTTCCTCAGTTCCTCCATGATGGGGTTCTCTGGATTAATCTCCATGGTCTTCTTGCTAGACATGTAACCAGCCATACTTGAATCCCTCAGTGCTTGAGCCTTCATAATTCTCTCCATGTTTGCTGTCCATCCATACTCTCCAGTAACCAAGCAGCAGGGGGAATCCACCACGCGATCAGAAACCACCACCTTCTCAACCTTGTCACCAAGCACGTCTTTCATCACCTTGCAAAGTCCCTCAAATTTCTCAGCCAATGCTTCTTTCTTAGTCTTCTCATCTTCAGTCTCCTCAAGCTTGAGTCCCTCCTTGGTTGCAGAGACAAGCTTCTTCCCCTCAAACTCCTTCAACTGACCCACTGCGTACTCATCAATAGCATCAACCATAAACAAAACCTCATACCCCTTTTTCTTCAGCTTCTCAAGGAATGGGGAATTCTCTACAGCCTTTTTGCTCTCTCCAGTAATGTAGTAGATATCACTCTGCCCCTCCTTCATCCTCGTGACGTAATCCTTCAGGCTGGTCATCTCCTCTCCACTTTTGGTGGAATGATACCGAAGCAATTCAGCAATTTTGGTTTTGTTCTGTGAATCCTCATGAATACCAAGCTTCAAATTCTTTGAGAATGCCTCGTAGAACTTGTTGTAGTCCTCCTTGTTCTCAGCAATCTCAAAGAAGAGCTCAATGCATTTCTTGACAAGATTTTTGCGGATAACCTTGAGGATCTTGTTTTGTTGCAGCATCTCTCTTGAAATGTTGAGAGGCAGATCCTCAGAATCCACAATACCCTTCACAAAACCCAAATATTCAGGAATCAATTCCTCACAGTTATCCATAATAAAGACACGGCGGACATAGAGCTTGATGTTGTTGGGCTTTTTCTTTGTGTCAAATAGGTCAAAAGGTGCCCTCTTGGGAACAAAGAGGATAGCCTTGAATTCAAGCTGACCCTCAACTGAGAAATGCTTCACAGCAAGGTGCTCCTCCCAGTCATTGGTGAGACTCTTGTAAAATGCAGAGTACTCCTCCTTAGTGATCTCTTCTGGCTTCCTCATCCAGACGGGCTTCTGCTTGTTGACCAATGACCATTCATGGGACACCTCCTTGATCTTCTTCTTTTTCTTCTCTTCCTTGTCCTTTTCTTCTTCATCAACATCTTCCACCTTACCTTCCTCCTCCTCCTTCTTTTCCTCCTCCTTCTTATCCTCTTCATCTTCATCATCTGAAATCTCCTTCTCTACAGTCTTCTCCACCCAAAGGGAAATTGGGTAACTTATGAACTCAGAATGCTTCTTGACGAGGTCCTTAAGACGACGCTCCTCAAGGTATTCCAATTGATCTTCCTTGAGGAAAAGGGTGATCTTAGTACCCCTTCCAAGGTTCTCACCAGAAGTGTCCCTAGTTACAGTGAAAGAACCACCAGCCTGAGACTCCCAGATATACTGTTCGTCATCATTGTGCTTTGTGGTAACAACCACCCTCTCAGCAACCAAGTAAGCAGAGTAAAACCCAACTCCAAACTGCCCAATCATGCTAACATCCGCACCAGCAGCCAAGTGTTCCATAAACTCCTTGGTTCCAGATCTTGCAATGGTTCCAAGATTGTTTACCAGGTCTGTGAACAACAAAAACAAATTCAACAGTCAAAAACACAAACACAAAAAAAAAAAAAAAAACTTATTTTAAACAAGAACCCAAGGATTCTGACACTCACCAGCCTTGGTCATTCCAATTCCACTGTCAACGATGGTGATAGTATTGCTGGCCTTGTCAGGGATAATATTAATGAAAAGCTCAGGCTGCGCCTCAAGCTTACTCTTATCAGTCAAGCTATCAAAACGGATTTTGTCCAGAGCCTATTTCAAAGGTCAACCCAAAACATATTAGAACCTCCTTATTCCACACGAGTGATTAATACTAATATAAACAACAACAACAGCAACAAAAAAGCCTTAGTCCCAAAACCGAAAACATATTAGAACCTCCTTATTCCACACAAGAGTGATTAATGCTAATATAAACAATAACAACCAAACCTTAGTCCTAAAATTTTCGGGACAACCATGGATCCTCAACAAACTAGTCAGATTGGCAACATGATAATTAATCGAAGAGCATGCTTACTATTAATCAAAACATATTAGGATCTCCCTTTTGCACATAATAATGATTAAACCATAACTATCATCACTGACACACACTCAATATACATGTCTCTCTAAATCAATTACCATCCACCTATTTCACCAATAATGCTTCGATTTACAAGGCCCTCTTCAAGTAAAAGCTTGGCAAACAGTGAGACACCATAGTCACATAAGTAATAAACAAATAACATTAACCAACAAAAAAACAAAACCCAGAATCACAAAAATCAAAACCATGTATGTAATTTACAGTCCTACTATGTAAAGGAACAAACTTTAAACAAAAAAAAAAAAAAAAAAAAAAAAAAAAAACCCAGAATCACAAAAGCAAAACCATGTATGTAATTCACAGTCATATTATGTAAAGCAACAAACTTTAAACACTAAAACACAAAACAAGTAAAACCCTAAAACAAAAACTAGGTTTAGAGAGAGAGAGAGAGAGAGAGAGAGAGGAAAAGTACATCGGAGCAGTTGCTGATAAGCTCACGAAGAAAGATCTCCTTGTTGGAGTAGAAGGTGTTGATGATCAAGCTGAGAAGCTGGTTTATCTCGGCTTGGAATGCGAACGTCTCAGTCTCCGACGCCATTGCTGCTTTTTTCTACGTAGATCTGAGAAGAATACTAATTTTAACCTAAAAGCAGCAGAGGCAAGAGTGAATGCAGAAAAAGAAAGAGATGCAAAGGGCAATGTATGTGTAGGTGGTTATATAGTGCCCTCAAAGTCTCCCAAGTCTTTGCTCTTTGTTTTGTTTTTAGGGTTTCTAGATCCTTCTGAGGTATCACCGTTTAATAATACTTTATAGTGTTATTAGTATTTCTTTTTTCTTTTTTTCTTCTCAACAAACAATTATGAAGTTTTTATACAATTTTTTTTTTTTGATCCTTCTAATCATTAATTCCCAATTGTATTAGCCTTTTGTTAAGGTTAAAGCACTATTTAATACTTTATTAAAAAAAATTCTCGAAATACGATTATGGTTTTATACAAATTTTTTTTTAGATGAATACAATTTTTTTTTTGAAGTTAAATTTTTTTTATAAATTTAGTTTTAAATGAAGAAAAATCGTGCACAAGTATATCCAGAATGAAATTGTATGTGCAAATCATTGAATTATTAATAAATGTATTTTTAGTTTGAGAAATTATGTATTGTAGCTCATAATTGAAGATTTATTATTCTTTAATGTTTTAGCCCCCAACAACTTTTAGGGTAATTATGCATGTAATGTAAGAGACACTTTTGATTTAATTAAAAATAAAAATTGTAATTTTATATATAAACTAATTTTCAACGAAAATAAATTATATGAATGAGATTTTTGTTACATAGTCAAATATTATTAACTAAAAAGTAAAATTAAAAGAATTTACGAAAAAGAATTAAAATAATTTAGTGCCATATATAATTCAAAAAAACAAGATTAATAATTGGTTTTGGAGAAGCTATTGAATGCATCATTAACCACGTTCAATTGGTGATAAGGGTTAGGCCTATTGTGACACTTTTAAGGGTGTGTTTGTTTGGAGATAAAATAGGGTAAATGCAAAATATTGGAGAGAAAATGGGAAAGAAAACTTTTTTGAAGAGTGTTTGATTAGGCGGAGAGAAATGAAAATAAATTATGGGGCTCGGGTGTTTTCTCTCTCGAGCCCACCAAAAAGTTTTCTCCCCAAAATGGGGAGAAAACTGAAGGGAGGAAATGAAACTGCTTAATGGACAAAAATACCCGTGTGCACTTGCACATGAACTTTGTCCACATTTGTAGCCTTTATTTTTTTCTTCTTTGCGTTTCATCCAGTTGCTTTGTTTACCTTTTTTCTTTTCTTTTTCCTTCATCCATTTGCACATACACAATATTTTTGCTAAATAAATATGTTACTTTTTTGTTTTATTTAATGAGGACATAATTGGCTGATTTTTTTTTTTTTTTTGGAGTTATTTGTCACTTTTTTGTTTTAATTGGACATCATTTTTTAACAAGGGAATACAAGTAAATTTATGCAAACTCATTTTTTTCATCCCTTCACTTTTTTGCTTCCAAGTTCCAACCAAACAAAAAGAAGGAAATTAAAATATTTTCTATCCTCCCACTTTTCTACCCCTCCAACCAAACGGATCCTAAGATTCCACGCCATTGGCTCTACAATGCTATACCATGCATGCATTGCTAGGAAGGCCATGACTCCATAAGCTTGTACCTTCATCTACCTATCACCAACATGTCAAGGGCAAAGCTCAATCAAAAGCAAGGTAGTCAATACCGTACCGGTATCCACCGGTATGTACCGTACCGGTATGTATACCAGTATTGAAACATCAACGTTGCGTACCAATTTAAATACCGGCCAATACAGAAAAAAGTTTTTTTTTTTTTAAGTTTTGTATTTTTTGAATTTTTGTTAAGGCAAAATGGTAATTTATTTGTATTAACTTATTAGTATTATTTGTTTTCTTAGTATGCAATGGTAACTTTTAAGCTGTCTATTTTATATATATATATATATATATTTATATTAATTGATACTAAAGTCTAAAACCATGAATAATTATTTCTAAATTGAGGAAATGTTTTATGGCAAACATATAACAAATAGCGGTAAACCAAAAACGGTACACCAGTATTGACCGGTATCCGAAATATATTATACCGCTGGCCAAACCGGTACAGCCTCTGGTACGGTATTGACTCCCTTGATCAAAAGTCATCTGAACCCCCCACCAATTCTACTCCATTTGATTAGTTAAAGTGTATTTTATGGAAGCAACCTTTTATGATTAAACGGTGCCAATCGAAAAGGACTCAACCTCGAAGCCAATTAGGAATCCATTATCTTGCTAGGAATACATAAAAGAAGACCATAAAATCAATTTGTGACAACTTTTAGAATAGTAGAAAAAACGTGAAAGGAACAGGAAACGCTACATGGGACACACCAATGACACCAACCTATAGTGTGCATGTCCAACTATACCTAATAGTCACATAATTTACTATGCCTAATTTTTTTTTTCTTACAACAAAAGGGGGGATTCAAATCCAAGATCTCTCTATGTATGAATATAATATTCAATACCATAAACACAAAACTATTACTATAATAGCCTTGTTAAGGTTTTTTTTTTTTTTTTTTTAGCAAGTGGAAGGAGAGGGAATCCAGGTTTTTTTTATATGGTGAGATTCTCTTCTTCTTCTTCTTTTTTAGAAGGAAAACCAGAAACATTCTTATTAACCATAGGAAAGTTTGGCTAAATCATCCTGCAAAACAGAAAAAGAAAGTGATGGAACATCCTCTATCCACACAGCATAGTCACTCTTTTAAATTTATAAAATTTAATATCAACCATAAACAACTTTTTTATTTTTTACCACGGGGAGTGTATGGAAGTGGTTTAAAATCCAAGTAATTTTGGGGCTCGAATGAACATAGGCCCAATATGAACTGGCCCGTTATGGTGACTGACTTCTCCAAAGGAATCAAACCTTGGACCACAGACTTAGTCGGACACATTTCTCTAGGAAGATCAGAGAACGACGAGTCGAGAACGAGATACTTGCCAAGCTCCCAAGGATGAGACGCTTTTGGGAAATGCATAATTGTCAAGGGAAGCCTATTGAAGCTTCTTGATATAGCAATAGTCACCTCTGCATTAATGAGACTCATTTGCTTGGCACAATCACATTTATTGATGAATGACCAACCTAAACAGTGCTGAAGTCTGAAGGCCCCAAATGTCTCACTCATCATGAAAACGGGAAAGTAAGAGCCCGATGGGACAAGAAGCCTTCTAGCTGTACTGGGACAACACATTCCAGAGAAGAAATTAGGGAAAATATAAGGGAGGATAAGGCCAAAGAAATTAGAGAGAGAATTATAGAGGGAAAAAAGAGAATCTTAGAACATCTTCAAAAGCCTGTTCTTAAGAAAATAATAGCATTGTGTACAATGTTTCCTTGTGCATGAATAACACAATCTCATCTATGTAAATTTACGCAGAATTTTGTTCTTGTCTAATCTCCCATTGTGGATCATTAGCAACCCCACCTAACAAATAAATTCTGCCTTTGTTGAGGTACAATTTTTCGTGTCCTAATTTCGTTTGTCCACTCACCAAAAATACACATGCAAGCCCCATAAATTACTTTGGACCCTCACAAATACTTCCCACATATTACCTAACTTGAGTTCACACAAATACTTCTCATACCATTACCAAAATTGGGTCACAAAATTATACTATCTCTATAAAAGCCCAAAACTCATCTATTTTGTAGGCAAAACCTAAAAAGTCCAACAAAACCCTATACAAAGCTTGTTGCTACACTACACTCTTTATAAAGCCCATTGCTACACGAGACTCTTTACAAAGCCCGTTACAAAGCCAATTGCTATACAGTACTCTTACAAAGCCCGTTACTACATGGCAATATTTTTCACAAAATCTCAAAATATTTACAAAAAACCCAAATGATATTTTGGCAGCATTTTACAAAAAACCCAATACTATTTTGACAACTTTTACCAAAATTTTAATATTATTTTGGCAACATTTTATGAAAAAACTCGATACTATTTTGGCAACATTTTACAAAAAGCCTAATATTATTTTGGAAACATTTTACAAAAAAATCCAATGCCACTTCGGCAACATTTTATCAAAAACCCAAAACTATTGGGCAAACAATTAGTTTATCAAAGCCCAAATATTATTTCGCAAAAGTATTATATTATGCTCAAAGCCCAAAATTAACCTTTGGCAATGATGATACACAGAAAATCAGTAGGTTGAATGCTTCGGGCTTCAATGGGCTAGTAGTTGCTTGGAAGGTCTGAAAAGGAAGAAACATAAGATCAAAGGTGATCGGAGTGAACCGGCCAAGAATCCTCCGATGCTTAAGTTAGTTTTTTCTCTAGGACTTAAGAATTCCAACTTTAGGAGTGGTGGAAACTTACTTTCATTTGATGTGGATGAGTTCTTATATAGTGAACTTTGGAGTGGTTACTTGTTTAATAACTTCCTCAATGTGGATGGAAGTTAGAAAGTTTAGACTTAACTCTCACAATTGCTATGGAAGTTAGAAGAGTCAGACTTATCTTCCATAACTGCTATAAAAGTTAAGAACTTAGTGGGAAGTTATAGCAATGAATAAGGATTTTGCTCATACTTCGGAATAGTAGAATGTGGTCCGAATTATAAGTTCTTGAACATAAATTTATTCTAAAAATTTCTAAGTGTTGGGAGGTTGTCTATGTGCTTCCATGCTGATGAACTTCTTATGCTGGACGACCTGCTTAAATTGGGACAGCTTTCTTGGACTTGGACAATACTATGGACGAATTGGAGATAGTTCAATTTTTAGTTTACCATTAGGCAATAACATATTTTGATATACTATGCTAACTCATGGGAAACATAGGTTATTTATGACATATTACCTATCTCTTAAAACTATTTCTTCTACAAAATTTATGAGAATTATACTTATTTTTTTCATAAGAAATGGCAATTACAAAAGTCCATGTATATTACAAACTCATGACAAGACTATTTATTTTGTAGGGATGTGCAAGTCCAAGAAGCCCAATAACAAGGCCTAGTCGAAACAGTCCAGCCCATATGTCAAATCTCAACAACTAAAGCTCATATAGGTGACTAAAATGATTAGGTCGGTCACAATTCAAATTTCAGCATAACTAGACTAACAATTGGGACCCACTACAATCACCTTCAACTTGTCAAGTCAGCACTACCAGACTAACAGCTGGGACTCACTGCAATCACCTTCAGCTTGTCAAATCAGGTCAGAGAGACACATGTCAAGCTGAGCTTAAACCCTTTCTTGGCAAGTTGATTTTTGATGATGATTGACAAGATATAAAGCTTTGTTGATGTGTGAAGGCTAAAGTTAGCCACTCTCCTTCTGTTCTCCAACAAATTTAGTCAAGGAACAAAAGGCAGCCATAACCAGACCTTGGAAGCTTCTAGAATCACTAATGAATAGCTCACTACCTTGCCAAAAATATTTACTTTATGGTTCATGAACTAAGCACCATTTTTGGCCAAATCCTAGGATGGATTTTTTGAAGATTTGTTGCTAATTGGGATAGATTTTGATTGAGATTCTTTATTAAATACCCCCTTAAACTCAGCTATAAATAGAGCCCTTCATTAACACACCAAAGCACACCAATAAGGAAGAACAAATCTCTTATAAACTTCTCTATTTTCTCTCCCTCTAATCATCTTCTTAAACTCTTAATGAAGTTCTAAGCTTATGAGTTTTTAGTTTCCAAATTAGAAACTAAGCTCTTCAGCTCTTAACTCATAAAATGCCCTTTATATCACTACCCATAAACACTTATCCAACCCCCAGCAAAAAGTCCCAGCACCATTGTTAAATACTCCCTTTCTCACTACTCATAACTACCAAAATGACTCTCACTACTCACTATATATACTATCTTCATGAGCATACCCTAGCATAACAGTGATTTTGCTGCGCTAGCTGGAATCTCTACCTCTCCTTTCATCTCACACTAAGCTTCCTCCATTATTTGCTATAATGGACCCTCTGATGTTTGTTTATTCCTTTACTATTGAAGGCTATAATGTAATTGTGACTAGAGTTTTTCCTTCATATTGTTAAATTGGAGGACCTTTTCTCGATGGATCCTATGGATGATGATTTTGGAGATGTAAACATTCTCCTTAATTTATGAAATAACTAATGGCTTGAGGTTTTATTTAGTTCTATCTTATTTTACTGTTGGAATATTTTACTGCTGGAACATTTTACTGTTAGAATATTTTACTGCTGACATATTTCTTTATTGCAATGGGCTTTTCTATTTGTGCTGACTTGTTTGCTGTAAGAAATGTCTTGGGCCTTCCCATAATCCTTGCCGGGCCTAACCTAGGCCAAAGCATAAAAAAAGGTGAATCTCTCAAAAGTTTCACCAATAACTTTTGGGCTGTGCTTCAAGCTCATTGTCAAGTTACGATTTGGCCCCCAACCCAACAACAAACACATTTGTCGGAGGGAAAAAATTTTTGCCCCCGAAAAATATTCTAGCAGTAAAATGTTCAAACGGTAAAATATTTCAACAATAAAATAAGACAAAATTGAATAAACCACCAACTGTTAGTTATTTCATAAATTAAGAAGAGTGTTTACATCTCCAAAATCATCATCCATAGGATCCATCAAGAAAAAGTCCTCCAATATAATAATATGAGGGGAAAACTCTATAGTAACAAATGCATTATAGCCTTCAATGGTAAAGGAATAAACAAACACTAGGGAGTCCATTATAGCAAATAATGGAGAAAACTTAATGTGAGATGAAGGGAGAGAGAGAGATTCCAGCTAACGCAACAAGATCACTATCATACCAGGGAATGCTCATGGAGATAGTATATGTAGTGAGTAGTGAGAGTCATTTTGGTAGTTATGAGTGGTGCTGATTCTTTCCTTTTCCAACAAATAATTAAGGTCAGATAATGTAACAAACTGAGAAGGAGAGACATTTTGCTTACCAGATGGAGGATTTCCAGCAGTTGACCCTTTCTCCTACTGTGTTCTAGGATCTAGACCTTTAGGTGATGGCTGAAGTGCTGGTTCTTAAGCCTCTTTGAAGACTCTCATAGATTCAACAAGTTTGAATTGAGCTTGTTGCATCCCTTGTAACATTTCCAAGAGGAAAGAGAATCGTTGGTCAGAACTCTCTTGGTTGACTTTAGGTTGGTCAGGTTGTTCATCTTGTATAGCTAGGCTGTGATGGCTTTGTGCCACTAGAGGGTTGTTGTTTTGATTCCCTTTTTGCTGACTATTTCGTAGCCTAGGGGGCATAGTGAATCCTTGTCTTTAGTATGCTCTCCAGTGGAGTTGTCAAAATAGCATTAATGCTTTTTGTAAAATGTTACCAAAATAGCATTTGGGCTTTTTGTACATATTTTGAGATTTTATGAAAAATATTGTCGTGTAGCAATGGACTTTGTAGGAGTGCCGTGTAGCAACGGGCTTTGTAAAGAGTGCTGTGTAGCAACGAGTTTTGTAAGAGTATTGTGTAATAACGAGCTTTGTAAAGAGTGCAGAGTAGCAACGAGCTTTGTAAAGAGTACAGAGTAGCAACGAGCTTTGTAAAGAGTGTTGTGTAGCAACGAGTTTTATAAAGAGTGCTGTGTAACAACGGGCTTTGTAAAGGGTTTTGTTTGGGCTTTTTGGGTTTTGCCCACAAAATAGATGAGTTTTGGGCTTTTATAGAGATGGTATAATTTTGTGGCCCAATTTTGGTAATGGTATGAGAAGTATTTGTGTGGGCCTAAGTTGGGTAATATGTGGGAAGTATTTGTGGGGACCCAACATAATTTATAGGGCTTGCATGGGTATTTTTGGTAAGTGGGCAAATGAAATTAGGACATGAAAAATTGTACCTCAACGGTCTTTAAGAGTTACACCAAGCTTTTTTGACCCCACAAGAAGTGTTCAAAAATCTTCAAATACCATAATATTCCCCCAGAATATCAAACATAAACCACTCATTTAATACAAAAATTTTAGAAACATTGTCAATTTTTTGTTGTCAATGTATTAAGATAGGCCTAAGTGAGGCAACAATAGGAATATCCCAATTTTATGTACATAGTAGATTCACCTCCCTCAGGCGTCGACAAGTAGTTTAGAAGTGGTCTCCTCCAATCCAAGACACTGTGAAGACAAACTTTGATGAGGCGTGGTTTACAGAATCTGATGATGTCGGTATTGGAGTGGTCATCTGTAACTCAGAAGGCAAAGTAATGGCTGCTATGTCAGAGAAGATCTTGATGCCTCCATCAGTTGAGATTTTAGAGCTGTTGGCAGCAAGGCGTGTAGTGGTTTTTACTGTTGAAACATGTTTTCACCAAGCAGTCATTGAGGGGGATGTTGAGTCTGTCATTAAGTCTCTGCACAATGGTGGTATGGAATTTTCACAGGGTGGTCACATTATAAAAGTCATTTTGTCTTATGAAAACTTTGAAATTCAGAGTTTAATGTCCTCTCATGTTGTTAGGCAAGGTAATGCCGTAGCTCATGCCTTAGCCTAGAGAGCAAGACTTTTTTTTTCTTTTCAAGCTTGGATGGAGTCTGTTTCTCCTGATTTATTTTCTTTTTTAAGTAGGGACTTTCCCAATTCATGATTAATAAAGTAGCATATCCTTTCTTCTAAAAAAAATGTACATATTAGATTTCCCATTTAAATTCAAACACATCCTTATATTAACAGATTAGACACATATAATATTCTTCCGTAACAATTAAATTCAAAACTACAAAATGTTTAAATTCAATTAAGAAATGTATTTTTTTTTTTAAAGTGTTACTTTCACAACAAATCCCACATAATAAAATGTTATTGGTTATAATTTAAACTCATAACTAAGATTACTTCTGTCTACTAATAAAGTAGTAACCTATCTTCTAGAATTTATTGTAAAAGTATTGTAAAAATGTTATTAACATATTATTTCTTAAAAAAAAAAAAAATCTAATCCTAAAATACTACAACTAAAAATTTATTCTTATTAAATGATGTGAGTGTGTGAGGGTGTATGCGAAAATTTGTGTGCAGGTATCAACATTTCGAAACGGAGCGGATTTTGCTCCGGGTCATGTGAGGTCCACTCAGAGTATAAATATCCTTCAAAGAGTCTCAAATGCCCTTGATGTCAAAGCAGAACGTCACCAGCATACTCTGGGCAGTATCGTCATCATAGCACAGGACGATCAAATATACAACGCGCACAGCACTGAAAAAAAAAAGGGCCAAAAAAAGCGTCGAAATAGAAAACTGCTACAGTTGCTAAGTGCTCTATCTCTATCTCCCATTCCTCTCCTCCTTTTTGACCGATCACTCTTTGCCACTGTCTCTGCTTTGCTCTCTTTCCCAGGTACCTTGTTCTTGTTCTTGTTCTTGTTCTTGTTACTGTTCCTGGTTCATGGTTATTTCTTTAATTTTCATTTATTTTCTGGGTGTGTTTGTTCTTTTACTTTAGGCCATTTTTGGGTCTTTCAAGAGTTTCATGTTAAAAAGTAAAGTAAAAGCTGTTGTTGTTGTTTGGGGGAAAAGGGTTTGTTTTTGTATGTGGGTTTTTTGTGTTATGTATGTACATTGTTTTAAAGTAGTAAGTTTTGTGATTGCAGATATACAAGTAGCCATGGAGAAAGGAGGTAAAGGGTTTTCTGCTTCTATGTATCTCCACCATTGCCTGTTTTCAATTATAACTCTTTCTTTCTTGTATTTTCCTTCTATTTATTACTATACTTATCATGGGCTATTTTAGTTTTTTTAATAGGAGTATCTGAAAATGTTGTATTTTTTATTTTTGGGTTTGCTTTTAAATTGGTATTTTGCATGTTAAACTTAAACCCACCTCAAAAAAGATGTCAAAAAATATAATAAAGACCTCATTTTTATGTTGGTTAACAGATGGACCATATTGGAAGAGCACAGTGACATTGTTATAGTAGTTGATAGTGTAAATTTGAAGGTTGTAAAAAATCAAGGGACTTATTTAGAAGCAATTCCAAATTTAGAGGGTGTATACTGTATAATGCCTAGAAAATCTATGCCTGGTCATGGCATGCAGATATGATCCTTTCAAATGTTGGTAGTCCATGTTGGGATGTTTTATTTTTGGATGAGAAAAGAGTAATTGTATTAATAAGAACGCAATAGTTTTACATTGATTTGGGATAGCAGTTTAACCGTTTAAGTATACAGGTTATATACCCCAGTTGGAAAATTTTATTTATAAGTGAGATTATGATCACAAATTTAATGATGTCTTGTTTGGAGTTTGTTTGATTTGGTTTCTTCGCTTTTCTTCTCTACTATATCTCAGTTCTCTTAAATTTGTGTTATTGCCCAAATGGTATTGGTAGGAGTTGGGACTCTGGTTAACTGCATATACCAGTCAGACCAATCAAGCTGAAATATGTGCAATAGTACTTATACATATCCACATTCCCGTTTCTTTCTTTCCTCCTAACCTGCGCTGAACCTTTTTTTAGAACGTACAATGTTTTGAATACACTCTTTTTTTGATGTGTAAATTCATGGGTGTAGCACCCTTGAGATCAAAGGGAAAGGAAGATAAGTTGAAAGGGAAGGATGACAGCTCAACAAAGCCAAAGAATGCAAGGAAAGTTCAGTTCAATTTTGAAGGTTAATGTTTTCTTCTCTTCCTTTAGCAAATATACTTATCTTCTTAATCTTGAATGGTTGGTTGAGGGAAACTTATCCATATTCTTTAATCCTCTCTAATGGGTGGTCTTGCTTTTATAGGTTCACCTGAATATAAAACTAGTTCTTTACCGAAATCTTTTGGGAAGGATGACACTCCATTTCCAAAAGGTCCAATTTTCTTTATTGTTTTGTTTGGTTGTTGCCTGTTTGTGTTGATTTTACCTTTCTCTGCAATGATTGATTACCTCTTTTGTTGATTTCCCTTGAATGAGCTTCTCTTCTTCTTGTTCTTTTTATTTTTTATTTTAAATAAATTTTCAGGCTATTCAGGCAAAGGAGGGGGAAAAGGAGATAAAATTGCTAATGGTGGAAAGAGCACAGTCTTTAAAGAACCACAACCGCTGGAGCTTAAAGTTGAGCAGGGTGGGTACTTGGAAGTATGCTTTTGGTTTAAAGGCATTATATTTATTATTTTATTGAGATGAGGAAAAATTTGGCCTCTATGTGTTTGAATGTTTTACTTGTTAATACTGTAGATTTTATGGTTGTATACCATGGATTTTTTCTGGTTTTGGAGAAATTATTTATAGACTTATCTCTTAAGCGGGGGGTGTCCTTTGAATTTTGTTAACTCCATGCTGTTACTTATCTATGGTGGCATATGCAGATCTACCAGAGAATGTCAAATGCATGATGGATTGTGAGACTTTAGATATTTTACAAGGAATCCAGGATCAGCTGCCCATATTATCAAAAGATCCAGAATTTAGACTCCCTGTGTGAGGGACAAATTTTATGATTTTTTAATTGAATAGAAATTTCATACATATATTAAGTGTTATAACATGTCGTTTGTTTTCAGACCATTTGACAAGGGACTGCAGTATGCCAAAAGGGGTGTCCATTATGCAAATCCCCAGGCTGTTAGACAAGTTCTTGAGTATCCTTGAACTTCATTTTAAGCAAATTTTTTTTTTCAATAAATTTTTTCATTCTTTAGATTTGCTTTGTGTGTGTGTGTGTGTGTGTGTGTGTGTGTTGACCGATCACTGCTTCCTTTGTGGCATCTATTTATATCACCCATCAGCTGTTGATTTCTTAACCAGAATAAGGGGTCTCACAAAATATGGTGTCTCCAATAGTGAGGTTAAAATCTCAACCTGAGTCACTTAAATCTTAAAAGTCTTGCAGCACTCTTATTTTAAGCTTTTGGACTGCAGATATGCGTGATTGCCAATGTTTGTCCAGAGTCTGATGAGGAAGTTTTTTCTCTGGTCCCATCCTTGAAGGTATGAGATGCATGGGTTTGCGATTGCCTGCCATGCTGGTGTTGTTTACTATTTTATTTCTAGTTCTATGCTTGGGAAAGGTTGTTTATGTTTGATAAGTAAACAAGTAGAAAATAGGCAGAAATTGTGCTCGCTCTATATAACTGCAGAGGTAAAGATGATATCTGTTGAGCCACTGATATTTTGTAAATAAGTATGAATAAGCCCAATTGGTGCTCAGTATTAATGACCATAGATGCGGAACTGATACTTGTTGTGCCACCCATTATTTTAAATGTGAAGGCATAAGACAAAATGTCGATATTTCCTGACTTTGGGGCTTAATATTCATGCCATTCCCTTAATCCCTTTTGAATGACTAATGAGTGAAAATTTTCATTTGATCATGTTGTTGTCATAATATAAATGTGTGTTACGCAATTCAGCAACTCACGATTCAATTGTTAGTTCCCTAGGGAAGCATCTGGTATTGCAATTGAAACACATACCGGTTTTCTACTGCTATGCTGTTTACTCTATTTTTTTTTAAAAAATTTTTATAAAGCTTCTTTCAGGCTTTTATTTTTATTTTTATTTTTTATTTTTGGGGTGGGGAGGAACTATTGACCCAATTTATAGTGCTACATTTAACAACTCAAGAGACTTTGTATAACCAACCCGGTTTATGGTTATGTTCACTTGTGATGTGGTTTTAAAGCTACTATTTGAGGTGACAACTTGCTGTAGTTGCTTCTTATTTCAGTCATTAGAAGATGATTCACTATATTTTTCCTCACAGGCTAAGAGAACCAAGCTTAGGGAGCCCCTCAAAGGTATATTAAGTGAGCTAGCAAAGCTTAAAGAGTCTGTTAACTTAGAAAGTCAACACAAGCAGGAAAGTCTACACAAGTGGGGAGATCAACACAAGGGGGAAGATCAACACAAGAAGGAAAGTCAACACATGGGGGAAGATCAACACACGGAGGAAAGTCAACACACGGAGGAAGATCAACACAAGGGGGAAGATCAACACTTGGAGGAAAGTCAACACAAGGGGGA
Organism: Quercus lobata; assembly: GCF_001633185.2. Classification (NCBI taxonomy): domain Eukaryota; kingdom Viridiplantae; phylum Streptophyta; class Magnoliopsida; order Fagales; family Fagaceae; genus Quercus; species Quercus lobata. The sequence goes on along the minus strand of NC_044908.1, from coordinate 66,606,194 downwards.
AGATCAAAACATGGAGGAAAGTCAACACAAGGGGAAAGATCAACACATGGAGGAGGGTCAAAACAAGGGGGAAGATCAATACTTGGAGGAAATTCAACACAAGGGGGAAGATCTACACATGGACGAAAGTCAACACAAGGAGGAAAGTGCACATCAGGGTTCCTACCTGACATCTAGTAAAGCTTAAGTAAAGCCCACACAATTGACATTCCTTGTTAAATTTTCATTTAGCTGCTTAAGCTGTGATGTTTTTTAGCTGCCATTCACTATAGGGTACTTAGTGGAATAAATTTGGTGCAGGTAATTCTGTGAGCCTGGGAGTTGTGGATGGCTAAGGTGATTGAGTTAGCTTTGCAGAGCTTAGAAGACCAGCAAAGTACCTGCTATCCCTTCTGTAACATGCACTCTTAGTCTTGGTACATGTACAACTTTTTCCCCCCATTTTAACTTAGGGATGAAATGGGAATCCTTTCTTATGTAAGTATTATACTCTAGTGACAAGCTTATCCATGTGATTTGTTCCTCAAAACTGTTCATTGAAAGGTTTGTCATAAATGTGGTAGCTTTGTGGTATGTTTTTTCTGACGTAATATGTGCCAGCTAGTAGCAAGCCAAACTGAACCTAGGGGGTGAAGGGTTTCTGGCCTTCTAGGTTTCTTATTGGCTGTGTGCCAATGCGTTCACAAAATGGGATTTCCCTCCCTCCCAGTAGCTGTTTTATGGTTTTGCAAAAAACAGACAATCCTATCTCGTGTAAGAAAGTGGACTACCCATGCAAAGTTATGTTGTTAATTCTAGTGACCTTACGCTTTCTTAACTTGTTAGAATTTTTATTGGTGATTATTTTAGAGATTTGCCTTGAAACATTGACACTTGGATGAAAAAGTCCTACATTTGGTAGATGTCAACAATTAGTGCATGGTTTGTGCGGAGGATTACAGGCTAAAAGAGAGACACCACCTGAAAAATATGATCAGGTAGGATCAAAAAGTTTTAGGCCTTTAGCTCGATGCACTTCATCTTACCATGAAAATGAGTGGAGGATAAAGTAGTGGCTTAGCAATTAGAAAAAGGTTTTGTAAATAGATGTGGTTATAACTTATGACGCCTGAAAAAAGCTGTATAATGTTTTCTACTTAAATTTTGTTCCGAATGTCAATACATTTTTTATTTTTATTTTTTTATTCTAAATAGTCATATTACAATATTCTCATTTACAACATGAAAGATTCTTGGTTTGTGATTTTTAAGTTTTTACACTGCTAGCTTCCATTCTAAGGACGGAATTCTGTCCAAAAGCTATTGTTTTTTCGTTGAACATACTATAAGTTTTTGATTGATCAAAGGTTTTTATCATATCAAGCTCCGAAAAATGCAAGAAAATGTTTTCCACATAAACGAACCCTACGTAAGTTTGGGATCTCTAGACGTAACTTTGGCCTAGGCATTTATCAAATTGAACCCCAAAAAAATCAACACAAAAATAATTAACAATCTAAAAGAATAGAGAATGCGTTAGAATTATGATTAAGGGTTTAAATTCACAATTTCTTAATAATTTAAACTTTGGAAAAATTAATAATTTATCAAGGTATTAACCGTTAAGTGTTTAAATTTACAGTTTTCTAACCATTTAAATTTTTTGGATAAATAATAAATTATCATGATATCGAGGAAAAAGGTTCTGAAGATTTCTGAGTTCAAATTCTTTTAAATTTTTGGAATAATAAAAATTAATTTATCAAAAATACAAACAAGGACAAGGAAAGAAAAGATACAATAAGGTATTGTCAAGGTTTTTGTAGCTTCTTTTAGTATTTCAAACGAAAAGATGTATAGTTTAAATCTTTATTTCTCCGAGCTTTGTATTTACCAACCAAGAAATACAATGAGGCTTATCCTGCAAGCAGTACCCCAAGAAGCAATATCTCATTACTTTGATGACTTTTGGACTTTTGCTTTTGTTACGAGCACTAACAAAAAAGAGAAAAGTAGAAAGAAAAAATACTCTCTGGACCTACCGAAAGTCTTTTGTCTGGTCACCTCCACTGTGATGGGAAACGAAGAAGAATACCAAGAGGAAGTTAAGGAATCAAAAGAAGACCATGATGATGATGATGACAACAGTGACACAGAAGATGAAGAAGAAGAAGAAGAAGCAGAGATATGGAAGAAACACTACTCATCGAAGCAAAGAATATTGTTGGTTGGAGAGGGAGACTTGTCTTTCTCTCTGTGCTTAGCCAGAGCTTTTGGCTCTGCCCGCAACATAGTTGCCACTTCTCTCGATACCCAAGGTACGTAAAAGAAACATTTTTGGACATTTTATGAAATGGGTTTTGGATAAATAGTCATTTTATGTGAGTATTGATTACTACTTTTTACTTTTGTTGTTGTGCATGATGATGATGATGATGATGATGATCAGAGGATATAGCAAGGAAGTACAGTAATGGTATAGGGAATGTTAGGGAGCTGGAAGAAAGAGGTTGCTTAGTATTGCATAAAGTTGATGCAAAGCAGATGAGCCAGCACTACTTCCTTAAGACTCAGAGATTTGATAGGATCGTCTACAATTTACCTCATGTTGGATTTCTCTATCGTGAGAGTAGCTACTGCCAGATCCAGTTATGTTATGTTTCCCTTATATTTCCTTTTCTATTCTCCCTTCTTTTTTTCTTTTTTTTTTTTAATTTAATTTTTCTTCTATATTTTATTTCCTTAGTTTTATAGACTATATGATAGTATCCATTAGCTGAATAGAGTTTATTTCCTTGGTGTTAACCTATAGGATTGTCATCTATTAACTAGTTTGAATCTCTTAATTAGTTTGATCTCTTATTCCTCTCCCTTGGGATAAAAATAATTGAGGTGGTTTCTTGTGTAACAATTGCATACATCATTCCTCTCATATGGAGTGGGATAAATCCAAAAATTCACTTATCAAAACATAGGATTGTTATGTATTAGCAATACTTCATCAATGAAGGATGACATAGACACAAAACTAGGAGACCAAGTCCAAGAAGGAATGAAAGAGTCTTTTTATTATGCCCACATTTAACAAAATATATTCAGAACAATACCTTTGATGATGATTTCATTTTCAACTCTTTCGGTAGCTGCATTGGGCAGACTAGTTGTAATGCAACATCTAATATTGTTAACAAGCTTCCAAAATGAAATAAGAGATTTTGATAAACACATCATATAAGAAAAGAAATCTCAATACATTTTGCAAAACCTAAGTATAAAGACATATGGGTAGAATTCAGTAAATCCGAACCTTTCTTTCTCTTCTTCTCAGTGAGACTTCTTCTGTTTGAATGCACATTTGATAGTTTTCATGATGCTAATGACGATGATGTACATGTAGATTTTGTTTTTGAAGTACTCTAAGTTGAATTTTTGGTTGACAGAATGAAAAAACATATATAAACTGATGCGATTTTGATGGCACTGAAATAGGTTGAACAAGAGATTGGTAAAGGGATTTTTGAAGAATGCTAAAGTTCTCCTACAGAAAGAAGGGGAGATTCATGTGACACACAAGGAGGGTGACCCTTACAACAAATGGGATTTAGTTAGGAAAGCAGAGAAGATAGGCCTCGTTTTGCATGATGTTGTGCCCTTCTGCAAGGATGATTATCCTGGTTATTGCAATAAGAGAGCCCATGGTAGCTCTTCCGATGATCAGTTCCGCCTTGGGGATTGCAGTACTTATAAGTTCCGGTTCAATCACTCCCCTTAGTTTGTTTAGAATGGCTTGTTAAAATTGTACATTTTATTGAATCATGTCTGCAGCGTCAGAAACTTGGACTATGTAGAAGTGTCAATGTTCTCTTCATGGACTTTAGAACCAATGTTTATGAACATTAGAGGATGCCTTTCAATGGAAACTGAGCTCTTCTGATGCTCAGTTTCACCTTGGGGATTCCAGTACTTATAAGTTCTGGTTCAATCACTCCTCTATAAGTTCTGGTTCAATCACTCCCCTTAGTTTGTTTAGAATGGCTTGTTAAAAATGTACATTTTATTGGATCGTGTCTGCAACATCAAAGGCTTGGACTTTTTAGAAGTGTTAATGTTCTCTTTGTGGACTTGGCACATATTTAGAAATAATGTTTGTGAATATTAGGATTTTCCTTTCAATGGAATTGAAAGAGTGAATTGTTCTTTCGGTTGAAACTTTTTTTTTTTTGAGAACCCGGACCATGAGGTCCAGGGAAGAAAAACTTTATTAAGGAACATCAAACAAAAGGAGAGGAGCAATGTCCTCTGGTACATCCTCTAGCCAAACAACTAGGTCCGATAAAACTTTAGCCTTCTTGGCGAGAGCATCAGCAACTACATTACAGTTGCGTTTGACATGAAACCACAAATCATTATTTTGGAGGAACCAATCAACGATTTTTAAGCCATCTCAAAACTGATGGTATAATAATAATTATTTTTAAAATTATGTGCAAAGAGTGATGATCCAAGATATGTGCATTATAATAAGAACATTTGCTATACCACCACATTTCATATATTTGCCGTTGTTGAGGGATGAATATTATATTGTGTGGTGTACTTCCCTCACAACTTTGAATGGAGAACATGGAACTTGTCCCTAAGAGCACTAACAATAGTGGTGCTAATTAAATAGCTATATAGCTATTTTTAGCACTATTAAATATCAAAATGTAACCTGTAATAGTGAAGTCAAAGCTATATTTTTTGGCTCCACAGCTACAGTGCACAGCTGAAAGGTATTATTATTATTATTATTTTTTTTTAATTTTGCGTTCACACTTCTTTTGTCTCTCTCCTCTGTCCTCACTACCTCTCCGTGTCTCTCCCAATGTTTACCATGCGTTCACACTACTTTTGGTTGTGGTTGGTTCACACTACATCTTTGAATGGTCCAATGAACCTTAAAAATAGATGCACTAGCGTGCACCTTGCTCATCCAGCAAATGTGCATTCAGCTTTTGACATCTTTATTTGCTGGATGAGCTGCCTAATGCTTTATCAGTTTTCACTTTTTATGTGATGTGAAAATCAATAATCTCATGCTTTACATGGTCATCATGTTTACATGAGGCAAGAACTTGGTTACTCTAGTCCCCTTCCTGGCTTTCTGTCAAGTGACTTTGAATCATCAAAAGAAGAAGGTTTGGATGATTACCTTTTTCTGGCTGAAGATGAAGGAATGTTGTGAATTTTTGTGGAAGACCAATTAGTTTAATATTTAGAAAAGGTTTAGTTACACAATTAGTCCTCAACCAAATGGGGGATTTTGAGATACAAGGTAAACAAGAATGCATAATTTCATTAATTGCCTGACTGCTAGAGCAATTTGATTTGGGAGCAAAATATAGACAAAATGGGAATAAGCTGCACCTTTGACATTTTAAAGCTACAAACACAAACAGAGCCCCAATTGCTGTTGGATGATCCAAATCTCAGGGAAACTACTGGTTGCCTTAATTCTGGACACCATTTGGAGTTTGCAAAATCGGGTGGCCTCAGAGGATGGTCAGGTGCAGTGGCGGCTCTAGAAATATTTTTTAGGGTGGTCATTAAAAAACTTAAATTACACAAAATTTAATTAAAAGAGAACTTCATATATTAATAATAATTAAAAAAAAAAGGCACACACATAAATACATAAAGTCTTACAATTTCTTTCTACAATTATTATTATTATTATTATTATTATTTTTATTTTAAAATTTTTGCATGATAGTTTCATTACCAATGTTCAAGTTACACATCTATTAAAATTTTAGTTAGATAAAAATGTTCTTGAGATTTTTTGTTGTTGTTGTTTGTAAGGACCTAATATATTGTTAAGAGGACAAAGTTTGGCTACAGACTTAATTGTACCCTAGGGCTATAACTCTCATTAAATAAATTAACATGACCACATATTTTGAAAATCTAATTGTTAAATTGCATGTTCTTTATGTTCTTAAAACGCATGTCAATTTCATGTCAATTCTATTTTTATTTTTTTTTATTTTTTTCTTTTGATCCATAAATTTAATTTTTATGTATAATTTTAGATTACAAAAACTCGAAATTTAAAGATTTGATTGATGACATAACTATTTATCTTTAATCTTCTTGAAATTTTGCAAATATGGAGGATATAAGAAAAAAATGTAATCTATTTGTGAATTTGTCGAAATTTATGTATAATAAAAAAATATTGAGTAGAATTATAGTCTTAATTTACAACTAAGTTTATTAAGAACATTTTATGGTTTTTTCTTTTTGCCTTATATAATTGCTATGCAATGATTTATGAATGCCTTGGAATGATTTTTATAAACATGTGTATTGTTAGATTTAGAATTCAAAAATGTATCTGCCTATTTCATTAATAAAAACTAAAAAAATGTAATTTTCAAATTTCATGCTAGAAGCTATATATATCATGGCATGCCATTTTCTTTCCTGAATTCCTATGGATGCAACACTAGTCAGCCGCATATTAACATGTACTGCTCATATACATTGTTCACAAACTGTGAAGAAATTCGCACAAATGTCCTGCTATCATTGATCATAAAACAGTTAAACAAGAAAATGCTGATCGAATGACCTTGTAGATTTATAACTATTTCAAAGTCCATGTTCTTTGAAATTTATTTCCATTTGAAAAGGAAAATAATAATAACAAATGCAATTATATTTAAAGGGATTTTTTAGGTACTCTTTTAGAAAATAGTGAAGCTATGAAGGTATCTACCATATTTGGATGTGATTAAAAGAATTTTAATGGGTCCATCTTTAAAAAAAAATGTTAGTCTTTACTTTCTATATATTAAAAGGATTTAGAAAGTTAGTTATCACTATCGAAATTGTTAAAAATACCCTTAATCTAATTAGATAGTTTTTATTCCTAAAAAATAAAAATGAGGTTAAAATCATAATTGAAAAAAAATTCAAAAACGAAAAAACTATAAGATAAATTTCCTATAATTTTCCACTAGTCTTAGACAAATACAAATTCCTCACCTGTCTAAAAGACAAAAAACCTCCAATCCCATGACTCAACTTCTGACACCACGTTTGACTAACTACAAACAAAAACTCTTCCCAGTCCTTTTTAATGATTTATTTATTTATTTTGTGTTTGAATTGTTTTCTCTTCACATCTATTTGCACCGTTTTTTTTTCTTCATTTTAATGAATGTCTTTTCTTTGTCCAAAATAAAAATTATTGTGCATGTGGTTTAATTGAATAAAAGATAAAAAAGTTTCAAATTGAGATGAATGGAAAATTATAACATTAAATCAAAAAAGAAAAAAAAGAAAAGAGTTTCTAAGCACGCGCTCATAGGCTAGTATTACTATTTAAGGGGCTTATTCTGTTTGGGATGAAAATTTCATTAATTCAAAAATACCCTTGCACTATATTTAAGTTAGGGCAAAACATGGTAATTTTTTTTTTAACTCCCATATAAAACACTATCTACAAAATAGGATGTTTTCAAACAGCTTCAAATATATTCAATTTGTTTCTTCATTAGTTCCTCTCAGTTTAATGTTCTTTTTCTCTATGGTATGTCATCATTTTTTTCTCAATTCAAAATCCAAGAAAAAGAAATTATATTTACAAAAACAAAAGAACTTTTCTAATTATTTTTGCTCAAACAATAGAGTATTGATGAGGATTTTGCAATTTGCAGTTGGTTTTTGTTGAATTTGGGTAATTCATTCTGTTTTCTTGTCAAAATTGAAAAGCTCTTTTAAAAAAATTTATAACTTTCTCAATTGAATTATATTTTGTATCATACTTTCTCAACTATATATATATATATATATATAATATTGTGAATTTGTAGCTCTATGATATTTTGTGATGCATGAACTATATAAAATGTGTTATAGAAATTTTGGTTATAAATAGAGAATTATGACACTAAACAAAAAATAAAAATAAAAATGCAAAATACGTGAGACTAGTATTAGATTAGTTTCGTGTAAAGTCTAAAGTCTTTTTGAAATCATATTATTAGCCCCAACAACAAGAATCACACATCTTGTCAATAATAATAATAAAAAAAAAGAATCACTCGTCTCCGAATTCCGAACCCAATCTGCAACAACATGATCTGCAAGTGTAAACTCACGTTGTTTTCCAATTTTCACCCAAAAAAGATGTGGCAAAATGCTAGCAAAACAAAAAACTTGCCAGTTCTAAACATGGCCACTAGCTAAAACAAAAAAGTTGCTAGTTCTAAACATGGCAAAAAATTTCAACTTTTGGATTACCTTCCTAGTACTAGGGACTAGGGAGTGTTGAAGTTGAATGTGGACGCAACAGTAGTCACCAAAGACAAAATCCACTATTGTGGTAGTAACCAAGGACGACAAAGGTGAACTAGTGAAGGCCTGGGCTAATACTGTTGAGTCTAAGGAACCTCTGGTTGCAGAAGCATACGCAATTTATAGGGCACTAACAGTCGGTTTGTAAGGAAAAATTTCAAAATATCACAGCAGAGGGAAGATTCAAAGGAAATTTTTGTTGTAGAAATATGTTTCATGAACTAATCCATTAAGAATAGTAGGCTCTACTCTTAATCAACAAATATACAACAAATTGTTTCTCTAACAACAGTTATCATGTTACATTATATTGTAATATATTGTGATGTTAAAATTAAATGCTAACATCTCTACTTGTGCAATATTTAATTTTTTAAATTTTTTTTAGGGAGGGGTATTGGAACATTATTGGACATTTCTGTTGAGAACACTGGACTTTTTTGTTAGAAATACTAGAAAGTGTTAGTTGAGTGACAAAACTCTTGACTACAACAATTCGTGTTAGGACAATATTTGTTTCATACATCTCATAAGAACTATTCCAAAATATCTTATGATACATGTAGCAAATAATCAATCTAAGTTTTTGATGGGGCAATTATAGCACGTTAGGCCAGGAGCCATGTATAACTCAATGGTATAACTACCTTTCCTTTATTTGAAGGAGTGGGTTCAAATCTTTTTTTCCTTGTTACATTAACTATCAAATTATATAAGAAAACCATAGCAAAAATAGAAGAGCAGTATCATCTTGAAAACTTAAGGTTAAGGAAAAACCCCAGAATATGCGCATGTGGAAATTTATTAGGCTTTTATATTTTATTTTATTTTTTTGGTTATTCTAGACTCATAGTTATTTCGGTCATTTGGTGACTTTGTAATTGTTAAGTATGGGCCATAATTTTGGGCCTTACGTTTTATTTTATTAATAAATAAGTCTTATCTAATTTACGGATGTTTATCTGTGGGCTTTAGTTTGATTCAACTCGGGTTGGGTTTTCTAATCAAAGTAGGAGTCTTGGATCTATTGTGAGAGGTTTAAATTTAGGATCTACATAATTAGTGTATTGTTGTCCTCAAATAGAGTCGTTTTCAATAATATATAGACTATTTTTTAGTATTGAGGCACATTAAACTTGATATTCTGGTCTTTCTTGTGGTATTGTTTTTTTTAGGAAGACCTTGTGGTATTGTTTACATGTACAATTCACGTGCATGTTCTCATGTACTGCTCACATACAATGTTTATAAATAGTGGACCCAAATGCGAACCAATAAAGATTTACTATCTTAATAATTTGTAAAAAAGTTAGAAAAGTTTGTAATTATAACAATACTCTTAAAAGAATCAATGATAATATGATATTGTTAAGGGAGGGCAAAGTGTAATTCTATAGAACAAAATTACTAAAATTAATACCCATATATATATATATATATTTTTTTTTTTTTAATTAAAATTGGGGGGCCATTGCCCCCTCCAAGTCCAACCTTGGCTCCCTCCCTGCTCACTTAGATTGTTCACAAACTGTGTAGAAATTCAATTTTTGTTTATCCAATTTCTCTTACGTTAATTTAATATTACAGTCGAACACAAGTTCTTTGCTAAAATCTTCTACCTCTAACTGCTCGATAAATTTTCTCATCCAAGATAATGGTGACTAACGTGGAATTAGAGTGAAAGTTAATGGCTTTTCCTCAATACTAAATCTACAAGTTAACAAAGAGACATTAAATTAGTTGGATAAATTGGTGAATTCAATACCAACAAAACACAAAGAATCATCTGCTATGAAAGAAACTACAAATAATTTGTTAGAAATTATTCTCTCTAGGATAAAGGTCCAAGTTTAGCCCCAACGTTTCCCTCAAGCCTAGTGCCATTTTCTTTCCTAAATTCCTATGGATGCAACACTAGCTAGACCCCCCAATAGTAAATACAATCCAATATTGTGGGACAAAATGGGCTTCTGCCCTTTTCAGGCAAATTAATTAGTCTTTTGCCCTTCTTCTCAAACTAAATAGGGAAATACCCCTCTTTTGAAAATCGAGTTTTTCAAAATCGATTTAAGCCCTATAGTGACGTTTTCAAGGACCTATAGTGACGTTTATAAAGACCTATAATGGCGTTTTGTAACTTGATATCCATGAAATCAAGTTATAGGCAATTTTATTGCCTATAACTCGATTTTAAATTGCCTATAACTCGATTAAAATTGCCTATAACTCGATTTTAAATTGCCTATAACTCGATTTTATGGATATCAAGTTATAAAACGTCACTATATGTTCTTAAAATGTCACTATAGGTCTTTAAAAACGTCACTATAGGGCTCCAGATTTTTTTTTTTAACTCGATTTTGAGAAACTCGATTTTCAAAAAAGGGGCATTTCCCTATTTAGTTTGGGAAGAGGGGCAAAAGGCTAATTAATTTGCCCAAAAAGGGCAGAACCCCATTTTGTCCCAATATTGTGTTTATGCATCAAGGTAAGGGAATCATTCTTATAATGCACCGTTAGTCTCTAGTACCAAGGAGTCTAGATGATTGATTTGAATAGAGGTATTCAACTAGAAGTTAGTGATTTTTATGGGAGAGAGAAATTTGAAGGTGTCATTTGATCGGTTGCATGGGTTGGAAAGCTTTTTGAAATGATAGATTAAGCAAAGAGCGAACACTCATTTTCATGGAGGCTAATATAAAAAGGGATAGCAAGAATTTGGAGGGAAATGTATCAACAAACTCATTATCTAGCCATTCAATCTTGGGATGGCAAGCGAAACAATGACTCTGTTAGTTTGAACCACCCAACTACAAGCAACAGGATCACTTGCAATTCACACATTTGGTGCAAGGGAGTTATTTTATTGAAGATTCAGCCAACAAGCTTTATGGCTTGGCTATAAGATCAAGATTTCCGTGGAATGAAGATGTGATGATTTCTATGTATCACCAAGAAATAAATTCTGATATTTCGTCAAGTTTGGTTACATGTGGAATTTCTACCATGGCCGATGCAATTCAAGTTGCATACCAATTGGAATATGACTCTAGAAAGAAAGCCTTATGTCCCAAATAAGGTTCGTTCTAGTACTTCTTCATTATCAATTGTTATGCTCAGGGATGGAGCCAGAACTTTGAGTTAAGTGGGACGACTTTACTGTTGGCTATGTACAGTGGTTTCAACCTTTGATTTTACTATGACTTAGCTGCTTAGTTTTTTTTTTTTTTTGGTAAGAACAAAATTATTTTTGTTTAGAATTTTTTAAAGGGCAGGGTTGTTTATTTTAAATAAAATTGGTTAATTGAGCTTAATTTTTTTATATTTCTAGTCTTACTATTTGTAATTTTTGTTATTTAGCTAATTTTTTTGGGCTTGTATATTTTGTTTTAGATTTTAGATCTATAAATTTTTTTATAGTCACTAAAATGAGGAAAATATTAGCGCTACAAACTTTTTTTTATAAATTATTGATGTGATAAGTGGTGACTAGTAAGTAAAAAAAATTGTGAGTGATGGGCCCATGTGCGAACTAATAAGAATTTGCCACCAAAAAAGTTTGTAAGAATGTTGTAAAAAGGTTTGTAAGTATAGCATTACTTTTAAAAGAATCAATAATATTATTTTAGGGGAAAAAAAGAGGTAATTTTATATAATAAAATTGCTAAAATTAGTACACATATATAATAATATTTTTTTAAAAAAATTGGGGTGGGGGGGGGGGGGGGGGGTAGCTACGTCCCTAGTTACGCTAGAAATAGGAGAGTCCTAAAATAAGTCAGAAGGCAATCAAGGAATTTGAACCATTGTTTTTGTGAGATAACAACTCTAGGTCTCTAGCATATAAACCATTGTGCCTTGCAAAAATTGCTGGTTAGGAATGAAAAATTAGAAAATATAAACCAATTTAAATACCAAATATATTAAAAAATTAAATGACACATTATGGTTTGACCTCAGTTGAAACTCGGTCCAACCTCAAAAACCTTGAACCTCTCCATTTTTTGGTTTATTAAACAGTCCGGGTTTTAAAACCATGATCCAAACTACTTGACTAGAAGAAGAGATTTAAGAAACTACAATGCTAACTTGAAAGTGAACTTTGATGACCTAGATCTAGATGTTAATGGTATGATAAGCGGCATTTGTCCACTTTTTATAGCAATTAAACAAGATGTCAAGTGAATGAAGACCATTATCATAGGGGAATTTTAAACTCTAGTTGTCTGTAAGGGAAGAATACATTCTTTGGTAATTGAAACTGGGATTTGTATTAATGGAAAATTTGAAGAAGCAATGATAAAATTGGGATTCAAAGTCAAGTGTCATCCGAATCCTCATCATATGACATGGATCATTAATACAATGTTGAAGGTTGCTAAACATTGCCTAGTTCCACTTGTAATTGGTAAGCTTAAGGAAACCATTATGAGAGATGAACAACCTTAAACTCTGTAAGATACTTTTGGGTCACTCGGAAATATAAGTTCATGAGGTACACCATGCTGTATGTGCCAATACTTACTCTTTCATTGATGGCGACAAGTGGTATCCTCTCATGTGTGCTGATGACATGTTAATATTGAAGTTGCAAAAGAGTCTCTTCTTTATTCGAAAAATTGTGCCTTCCAATGGCATCCTTTGTCTAACTCTTAACTAAAAAAATGCCAAATTCTTGTTGTTGGGGACTTCAGGGAGAGTTGATTGCACAACAATAGCATCTTTAAAGAAATATGCAACATCCTTTTTGGAAGCCTAAGGTTAAGACAAAGTTCAAGAAATGTCTATGGTAGTTAATTAAGTTTTAAGTTTATGTTTTACTAGTCGGAAACTTGTGCGATGCATGGGAAAATTTTACCTAAAAGTATGTTAGTCTCAAACTTTGCATAAAAAGTATAATTAAATTATATTGGTCTCAAACTGAAACAATAAATACTACAAGAAGACTTAAAAAAAAATTGTTGTGCATCTAACTAAAAGTTTCTATAGTCCTCTTTAGTTTCTACTATGGGATACCAAAATTATTTTTGCATCATAGATTTTATGTCAAATATTTGTGACTAGAATCCTATAAATTGTTTAGAATTTTAGAAAAGGCAAATGCTATTAGAATCTATTACTGTCGTATCTCAATTGTTTGTCAATATCTGTACTTATGATCATCTTTATGCTTATGATGGACCTACCACTTTCATGCATTTGTGTAAAAAAAAAAAAAAACCTGCAATTTGAAGGAACACAAACAGTTTGATCCAACTTGTTATGAATTTCTTAATTGGTTGTAGGAGCATATCAAAAGTTGTTAATAAATTGGCTTTCATAACTAGTACCATAGCATCACAGATGACTCAAAATTTAATATGAATATAGTTGAATGCAATATCACTATTGGTGACTATGCCATATCATATAGCATTTGGCTTTTTCTTTAACATGGAAAATTCTTAGGTACTCTTTGAGTATAGTAAAATGGTGTTCTCTCATCTCTCATTCATGATAGATCCCACCATGAATTTAATGAGTGGACCCTACCATAAATGTGAGATAAGGGAGCACTATTCACTGTGCTCTGAGAGTACCTAAGAACTACTCCTGTAACACAGTAAGAGAAGTACTCGTTATCTTAGTAGACAATCCTTCCAATGTATAGCCTATTAGTAAGATTGAATATTATCTTTAATTTGGGGAATTCGAGAGAGAGAGAGAGAGAGAGAGAGAGAGAGAGAGAGAGAGAGAGAGAGATGTTTTGGAAGAGAAAGAGAAAATAGAGTGGTGGGATTGTTGAGATTAGATTGTACATTTCCTTTTTATTTTTTAGAGTGATTGTATATCTTCCTTGACCATACATATCCATTTATTTACATAGAAGGGCTAAATTAAGACTTGAAAAATGAGTAGGAACGTTGTTTTGGTCTGATAGGATTAGTGAATCCGAACTACAAACCGTTGTTTGTAAAGAAGTTGAAGAGCGTGTGTCGTATGAAGGGAAGCTTGTACAGAGGAAGAGAGCTTCTAAGTGAGTCAGAGTCTTGACTTTCAAGTTTTCATCTACGCATGGAGAGGAGAAAGAGAGTTTCTAAGTGGGTTAGGGTCTGGCCTTTCATCTACACATGGGAAAGGATCATGCTTATGTCATAATATGTAAGGGAATAAGTGGGCTTGGGCTTTTCATAATGTTAGGACATATGTGGAACTTGTTAGAACATATATCATGTAGAATTGGCTAATCCTTTTACAAAATGCATTTTACTTGTAATTGGGTAGATTTAGGATGTGTTTGATACTTTAAGGAACAAGAGTTCAAGTCTAGTATTAAAGCCGTGCAAGTTTGTTTAAGAAACAAGTGAAGAAGTGCTGTTCATTAAAACTGGACAGATATCTCGACAGATATATCTATCGAGATTTAATGTATAATACTCGACAGCTCTTGATAGAAGCTGTATCTATTAAGAATTACGAAATTCAAATTTCCAGATCTGTTTTTCATGCATATCCAAGTTATTTGTGTAGGGTTTCCTTTCTTACAATCCTAGACATATATAAGGATTATTTTAAGGGCTGTCAAAGATGATGCAACTTGATGCAAAGTGATTATTCACTCATCTTGTGACTGAAGACAATTTGCCCTAGTTTATCTTTATCTTGAAGAAGCTGCTGCGTCTTTGCACCAAGGGTTTTCTAACCAAAGATCTTCTTGATCTTCATCGTCTAGATGAACTAAAGAATTTTGTAGCCAACATCTTTCTCAAGTTGGTGTGTTAGTCATGTACTGGATTCGTGCATCAATTGGTTAGTCACGAACTTGGAGCCGTGCATTGAAAGGAGAGATTGTTACTACATTACAAGTCCAATTAGGTATTGGGGTAAGATTTCAACTATAGGTCGGTATTAGGTACTGAGATTCCTTTTACTTGTAACCGCTTGTTTTGATAATAGTAGATTCTCGGGAATGGTGACCTTAAATTCATCCGGTGGGATTTTGCCTTGGTGGTTTTCTCCATTCGTAAACAAATCACCCGTGTCAAATTTATTTTCTGCTGCATTTAACTTAGTTGGTGATTTGTTTGTGTTACCATGCTTATTGCATGTAGTTGAATCTAATTAATTCACTTGGCTAATTAATTGATTAATTTACCAAATGGGTCAATACATTTTTGGCCTATCACATAAGGTTTGGTTTAATTTTCAACAACAGCCCATCTTTTAGATAATAATAAAAAGAAGTTAATGTGATTTTTTGGGTAATAGTAAAACAACTTAATGAAAAGAGGTTAAAAAGGCTAAATACAATATTAGAGTGCCATATGGCAGGAGCTCATGCACTCTCACATGAGGTCTCTACTTTAATATATATATATATATATATATATATATATTTGGTTGTTCTATAGTCAATGGTATTTTGGTATTTTAGTAATTATGTAATTGCTAGTTATAGGCCATATGTTTTTATTTATTTATAAATAAGTCTTATTTAATTTATAGGTCTTTATTTGTGAGATTTGATATTTTGGGTCAATTGGGGCAAGTTTACAAGTTAAAGTAGGTGTCTTAATTCTAGTAGTAGTAGTTAGGAGTAGTAGTTAGGACCAAAGGTCTATATAAGTGTGTTATTGTATTGACAAAAGAGGACAATAGAACATTGTGTGTTTTGAATATTGAGGCATGTTGGCCTTTTAGTTTTTTTCCCCTCTTTCCCCTCTTTATTTTATTTTTTATGGTATCATTCACAAGATTGTTCATGTGTGTGATTAATAGATTGTGGAGAACTTTGATTTCCATTTCTTCTTACCTCTTTTCAACTCTAACTCAAATCTTTTCTCCTTAAAACATTCTTTTAAAAAGTTATACCCTAAATTCATTAATCCACCATATATGCAAGCACACATAAGATACATATATGTATCTTATGAGAAAAAACACACATTTGTGCACACACACAAAAATTCGAGAAACTTTTTTTTTTTTTTTTTTACATACAAAAACAACCATGACTTAGTCATATATTTTTTTGGGGTTGGGTATGGATCTTCAACATACTGACCAAGGTCAACCATATGTATTCTCTTTCATTAACCTTTTGTTTGACATATTTTATAAAAATAAAATCTCTAAGTTAATTCAACTTTATTACAATGAGAGTAAACTTCACATGCAATGTATATTGAGAACATAAACATACACATAACCATACACATATGCTTTTATCTTCGTAAATTTTGCAAAAAATTAATAAATACTTGCACATAAACACAAACATCATTGTCCATGAACAATGAGTGGAACTATAGAGTGGTCTTTCTTGAGCCCTTCATTGGAAAGCCTACATTTAATATTTGTTGCACCTAGAATGGAGACATGCTTATTTGGAAGTGTTAGTGAAATTGTTAGTATACTATCGCAAATAGTGTTAGTATCCTAATTATATAAATTAATTAATAATTAAGTTATCTAACAAGTGAATAATATGTTTTGATACTATATATATGGTTTGTTTGCAGCTATTTTCATTCTAGTAATCTATGGCATTATAGAAGAGATTCTCCCAAATAATTAAAAGAAAATTAATAAATTATAATAATAGTGAATTATCAAAACATAATATAGAAATAAAATTTATTAACTATTCTTACAAAATTGATTGTTGGTCTGTAATGACAAGAGTTTCAAGCGAATTAATGAATTCTTGAATTCTGCATAGTTTGGGAAAGACACACTTTTGGTAACTAATACTTGTTTCCTGCGGTTCCAAAATAACACAGTATAATTAATATTCGCTTAGTTTTGCACAATTCTTAATAAATTTTTTGTTTGCTACTTCAGAGAATTTTATGGCTAAAAATTCTTGGACATCAAGCCAAATTGGACTCGATAAGTTCCCACATTTGTGGTTTTAGGTTTTATGATAGGGAACTACTTTGATAGTTTTAGTCTTACGTTTGAAATGATATCTTAGTCATTTTATTTCTAATTTTATAGAAAAGAATTAAAAAAGTGATAAAAAATTTTCAATTCAAGTAGAATACAATTACCAACATTTATCTCGTTAAATTCACATTTAAGTACTCATCTAGTTCAAAAATTACAATAAGAATTTGAACCATGTTGAACCCAATTTTAGATGAATATTTCATAAATCATATTGAATTACGTATATTTTATTGAACACACACATGTACATATTTATAAATATATAGTTATGTTTATGTTTAACTGGCACATCACATGTAAACTTCCATAAACTGTTAGATGAATATTTCATAAATAATTTAATTATTATTGAAGCATATATTTAATAGAACACATGTACTTATACACATTTATAAACATAAAGTTATGTATGTGTTTATGCATCACATATAAGCTTTCATACTAACTAGAATCATAAATTAAATTAAAACATTGAGGTTTCTTTTCCAAAAACTTATTAAAAAGGTACTTATGTATAGAATATTGACAAAAAATTAAAAGTTACTACAAGATACACATTGGAAAATGAGTGTGAGTTAAAGAAGTTTAATGTCTGTGCTGCGTATCCAAGAGTTAGGCCTTTTTGGATATACACCACTATAAGTTTTTTTAAGATCTTCTTTCCTCTCCCTTGTGTGTGTATGTGTTAAAAATACTAAGTATTCTTAAAAAAAAAAAGTTTGTGCGTGTCATAGTTAAGTTCTAGGACTTCAATTGCCATCTTAAAGAATTAGAAAAAAAAAAATTTGACTAATGAGGAAACATTAATTAAAAATGAATTCTTTGCAGTTTGCTTTCAGAGTAAGGGAAGGGGATTTCTTAGGCCTATTAGCCTATAATTAGGGCTGTCCATCAAAAACAGAAAACCGACCCACCTGCCCAAACCGCCCGGGCTGACCCGAAAACCAGTGACGGTCGGCGGCAGGTCTTCGCCACAAAAAACTGATTCTGGCGGGTCGAATGGCGGGTTTTCTTCTCCAAAACCCGATGAACCCAATCCAACCGACGAATCCCGTGAAAGAAGACCGGATCAACCTAGATCCACTCAGATCTGGTGAAGATTTGGTAGTTTTTGGTTAGATCCGGCGATGAGATGGAAGTTTTCGCTCAAATCTGGGCTTGAGGTGGTGTTTTTTGCTTCGATCCCGCGGTTGTCACACAAATCCGAAGAAAAATCAATAGATTCGGCGAAGATCCAGTGAAGATACGACGATCTGGCGATGAGATGGAAGTTCTCGTTCAAATCTGGGATTGGGGTAGTCTTTCTTGCTTTGATCTCATGGTTGTCGCACAGATCCGAAGAAAAATCAGCAGATCTGGCAAAGATCCAGAGAAGATTCGGCGAGATCTGGCGAAGATTTGGCGATTTCCGATGAAGATTCAACGAAGATCTGGAGGTTAAAACTCACTCCGAATTCGATCGACCCGACCGTTGTCCACCGAAGCCCGATCTGACTCAACCTGAGGTTGTCGGCGGTCGACGTCCCACCCAATGTGAGCGGGTCGGTTTTGGGTTGGGCACAAACCCGACCCGAACCGACCCATGGACACCCCTACCCATAATTGAGGTATAGAATTTGATAAAAACAAAGTTAAAGCTATTTTAGGAACTAAGACTTCAACTAATTAAAATTAATTACAATTCACAAAGATTATTAGGCCAAAAATCAATTTCTTGTGAATATTTACTTTAAATGTGGTATCAAAAATTAAAATACTTTCCTCATTGCTTCAATTAAAGGTTCACAAACACCAAAAAATATTCAAACCAATTAAGGAATATTTTGCAACACCACAAGTATTTACTTCTCCTTAAAACGACAAGCTATTGAATCTTTACATCCCAACCATTTAGGATTCTATTAAAAGTCTTTTGGCTTAAGATAACATTTAGGATTCCATTGGCAATCTTTTGGCTTAAGATAATGAAGAAGCCCATGAACAAGCCCATGAACAAGCTTTATTGTATTTAAATACAATATTGAACAATGTCAAATATAATACATTATTATTATTGAAAGATTATGTTTAGCTTTGTATTTTGTTGCAATTAAATTAAAGGTGTGACATCCCAAGAAAAAGTGCTAGACACATTTAAGTTATATCCTAGTTCCCAAAATAATGACCTGTAAGTTGAAGGCAAGGAAATACGTGTTATTGGGATAAAAAAAGAAAGACCCACAAAAAAAGAAAAACTAAAAGCACAGATGGACTTATTATTGAAAAAACATTTTGAAAGATTGTATCAAATATGCTCAAGATTGTGAAGCATGTCAAAGGCATGGACCAGACCTATTCCTAAGATTTTAGTTTTAGAACTTAGTTTTATCATTAAACCATGACCATTTAGTGATTAGTGCATTGATTTGATGATATGAAAGGTAACACCCACTTCAAAAAAATATATGTTTGATGTATTTAACTTTTGTTTATGTTTAATGTGTAATTTTGAGTTTGCAGTGGCCAATGGTTGTAGTGTGACTGTTTGCTGAGTTTTCAACTTGGTACGTGAACCTGCATTTTATTTCCTAAGTATTTTATTATTAAAAAAAAATACATAAGCAGAAGGAATCCTCTGAATTTTAATAGTATTAAATTTAGAGTCCGAATTTGGTAAGGACATGGTATAAAATCAATATTTACATCATTTTATAAGAGATTGTTACATTAATTTTTTATTATTTAAGACTTAATACATCATTTCACATCAATTAAATAAGATGCCAAGTCAAGTGAACACCGTAAGGAAGTCAATTCCGTACTATACCGGCCAGTATATACCGTATCGGCCAGTAATCTGGTACATATAACCCCCTTGTTTCGTATTGGAAAAAATACTGGCCATACCGGTGAAATCCGGCTGTTTCGGCTGGTAAATGGATACCGGACCGAAACATAAAATGCTTTTTTTTTTTTTTTTGTTGGTAATTTTGGCAGTTTTTTAAGGGAAAGATGGTGCAAATCTGAGTAAGCTAAGAAAACCTAGCAAAAAGAAAGAGAAAAATGAAAGAAAAATGCACCATAACTGTGCAAAATGAAGTTAGAATCACCTCATGCACTCACCGTCTCTTTTTTCACTGAAGCCCACGACCTCTCATTGAATCTTGAGTGGTGATGGACGGTGGCACTTGACAGAGGAGATGAAACTGGAGAGAGAGGTGAGGTGAAATTGAAAGTAAAGGAGATAGATCTGAAGTAAAATAAATAAATGAATGAACTTTGAAAACTGAAGAGTTAAGTTTAAACGTGTGAAGATAAAGCATTCTTGGAAATTGGAGGTAAGTGTCAGGTGACTAGGACAGGCTTGTGATGTGGGGGAGAAAAAAAGAAAACAAAATGGGAAGAGCTATCAATTAGGCCTGCCTGTGAAGCATTAAAAAAAAAAAAAAAAAAAAAAAGGTGTGAAAGAAAATTAATTGAAGGTGATAAAAACGAGGGAAGGAGCAATTAGATATAGGAAAAAATATATATATATATATATATATATATTAATGTTTACCAAAAAAAAATATTAATAATAATAAAAGATACTAAAAATAGTGGAAGAGAACAAAAACTAAAAAAGTAGTAAAAAAGAGATCTAGAATTTGCCTTATAATTTTTTTTTTAAATGTCTAGTCAATTAAACAAAAATTCACATTTATTGTTAGTTATATATATATATATATATATTAAATATATAAAATAGCGGTAAACTCAAAACGGTATTGACCGGTATCTAAAATATATCATACCACTGACTAAACTGGTACACCTTCCGGTACGGTATTGACTCCCTTGGAACAAAGACCACTATCATAGGGAATATGTTTTCAAACTCGAGTTGACTGTAAGGAAAGTATACATTCCTTGGTAATTTTTTTTTTTTTTTTGAGGAACATTCTTTGGTAATTGAAACTGAGATTTGTATTAATTATTTGAAGAAGCAATGATGAAATTGGGATTCAAAGTCAAGTGTCATCCAAATCTTCATCATATAACATGGATCATTAATACATTGTTGAAGGTTGCTAAATAGTGCCTAGTTACATTTGTAATTGGTAAGCTCAGGGAAACCATTATGTGAGATGTACAACCTTAAACTCTGTAAGATACTTTTTGGTCACTCAAGAACATAAGTTCACGAGGCAGAGGTACACCATGCTATGCGTGCCAATACTTTCGTTGATGGCAACAAGAGGTATCCTCTCATGTGTGATGAACACGTTAATCTTGAAATTGCAAAAAAAATGTCTCTTCTTTATTTGAAATATTGTGTCTTTCAATGGCATTCTTTATCCAACTTTTAATTAAAAAAAGTCAATTTCTTGTTGTGAGGGGAGAGTTGATTGCACAACCATAGCATATTTAAAGAAACAATATCCTCTTTAGAAGCCTAAGGTTAAGGCAAAGCTTAAGATAACACCCACTTCAAAAAAATATATATTGAAGGAAAGGAAACACGTGTTATTGGGAGAAAAAGAGAAAGACCTGTACAAAAGAGGAATGCCATGTTTACAACATTTTCACAACAAATTTAAAGTGGCAATTTGAAATTGGTTGTTATTAGTGAGCAAAAAAATAATTTCAGTTGTGAGTTCAATTAGAACCAATAACAACTTATCACTTAAAGATTTTTTGTGAAAGTATTATGAAAATGTTGTAGACTTACTTTTCTCTAAAGAAAAAAAGCACAAATGGATTTCCACTGAAATGTACAGGAATCGATTAATCGATGCAAGTAGTGACAAAAATTGATGAAGGAATTTGTAGAGCACGTCAATCCGGAATCAAAATGAGGTGCCTAACACATCACTATGAAAATTATTGGAAAAATATTTTGAAAGATTGTATCTAACATGCTTAAGATTGTGAAGCATGTCAAAGGCGTGGGCCTATTTCTAAGATTATAGTTGTAGAACATAGTTTAATAATTAAATTATGATTATAGAAACTTCATTTTGTACCCATTAATAAACTTGAGTCCCCGGCTCCAATGATGAGCTTGAAATACATCAACCAAGGGTAATTAAAGAATTCATAACAATTTGGAAGTAATCACAATTCAAAAGTGCTTAAATCGCTTTAAAAATGATGCTAAAAAATGACATTTGCTCAATTTTGTGACCACAATTTTTGATCCACAAATTATATTTGAGTGATGTTTGTTCCATTGGAAAGTAGGCATCTTGGTCTTTAATTTGAACATAAATTTGGCATGATTTGGATTTATATTGAGTGAGTTATAATCTTTTAAAGTTGGGCCATTAGTGCTGTTAGGAATTAAGGGTGTGTGAGCACCCTCGACCATGCGTACGCACCATATTTTTCAGGTCACTAGAACTTCAGTTTTAAGGGCTCAAAACTAGGGGTGCGCACGGAGATACCATCATTGATCCAACTGACCGGCACTGATCTTCCCATACCGCCGCTACCACCGACCGACGGAGCCAATGCCGGCGATTGAAGCTCGAACGGACTTCCGATGCCAGTGCGGTGCAGTCATCGGATCAAAGAGCTCGAAACTGAGTCCCTGCCAAACTGAACCGATATGAACTTACATGTAACTTTCAGAGGTTTGGTCCGTTCCTAAGATGCCGTTTCACCGAGTATGTCTTTCAATTTTTTTTAACAAAACGTCGTCGTATTGGGTGTTGTAAAAAAGAAAAAGAAAAAAAAGAGTACAAAATGGTGT
Source organism: Quercus lobata (assembly GCF_001633185.2). NCBI lineage: Eukaryota > Viridiplantae > Streptophyta > Magnoliopsida > Fagales > Fagaceae > Quercus > Quercus lobata. The sequence continues at coordinate 66,583,225 of NC_044908.1, read as the reverse complement.
CGTATTTTGCTAGGTTTCTAGATTTTTCCCTTACTATGTATTCTTTCTTTCAGTCTCAGAGGTCCTTAACTCTCTCTCTCGCTCTTGCCTCTCCCCGGACTAAGTCACCAGCTCTTTGAGCAAACCACTGGTAAGGTTTATCTGTTTATAGGTCCGTTTGAGTTGGTTTATTTGTTTATAGTTATAGGTCCATTGTATGTTTATACTAACACTGTTTTGTATTTGGTTAATACAAAAAGTGGACAAACAGTTTGGTTTATATTGTTACGGGTTACCTATTTGTATTTGGTTTATACTAATACTATTACTAAGTTTATAGTTTATACTAGGTTCCATTCCCCCCGTTACTATTACCTATTTGTATTTGGTTTATAAATGCTCTGTTTTTTATTTTTTTTAGTTAATGAAATGATAGTATCCTGTTGGTTGTTACTATAAACTTACCAAAAAAAAAAAAATGTTTATACTGTTACTATAAACTTACTAAAGTAACAATGTATTACTAAGTTTATACTGTTACTTAAGGCTTTTTTTTTTTTTTTTTTTTTTTTTTTTTGAGAATGTGTTACTTAAGGCCTGGTTGCTGTATTTTGTTTATCATTTATGTAAACAGATTTTTTTTTTTATGTGAATAGATTTTTTGCATAGGTTTTGGATCGTTACTATTTGGGTGAATAGATTTTTTTTATAAAGTTTCCGTTGAACATATATATATATTTTTTTAATAAAATAAAAACAAATTGTTAATGTTTCAAATCAAACCGACCAAACTGATTAAACCGAGCCGATTAAACCGCACTGCTATATGTTGGAAAACTGACCGAAATCGGTATGCATCAATTTTAATTATTACAAAACTGATCCCTATTGATTCGGCAACAAATTTGAAAAAAAATTGAGCCGATCGAACCGTGCATACCCCTACTCAAAACATTATTCTTTGATGTGGGCTGGTCTCAGACTCTCGGGAAAATCTAAAGGCCTCTAAAAAGCACTAAAAACCCTTAATTTATCATATTAATACCCACCTTATTTCTCCAATCCAGACCCTACCTAGAGGGAGTTTATTTGTGTGCCTCCATATTTTCTAAACCCCATTCTCTATTTTCTAAACTCACCATAGCACCTTTGCATGTTTTTTAGTCTTTCGAAGACCTCTTTCTAGTACTATTGATTCTAGGGAAAAAACTAGTTTTCAACATTGTTCTCAAAACCTTTTTCAAAATCTTTTTGTTCTTGAGTTATGTTCTTTAATTCCTTTATTCTCTCAAATCAATCTAATCTCTGTGTTGTAGGCATTGAGGGGTCAATCAAAAATCTCAAACTTGTGATCCTAAGCAAGGTAAGTGTTCTTATCATGAACTCCTCCTTTGATTAATATTATTTACATGAATTTCTTAACATAGTTTTTCTAATTGTTATATTTATTTTATTTGTTGGCGACTCCTAAATCCTCCGCCTTTGGTCCATTTGGCTGAGGCGTACTTTCCAAAGAAGGATCAACCACGCATGTGAGTCAGGTGTAAAACGGTGCGCTAGACAATGACCATTTAGTGATTTATTTTTGTTAAATCAAGAGGGTCTTCCACGTTAAGTGAGTTGTAATAAATTTTTTATTGAGCTGTAATACGTGTTTCATACCTTACTCCCTTAGTGATTTGTAATCTTACACACTCACTGTGAGAGTATTTACTAGTTTTTAGCTTTCAATTTCAGCTCTTTCAAGTTTATTGACTACTTAAGCATCGGAGACCCATAGGTCGGTGCCACACCAGCACCCTCCAAGCTGTATTCTTGTTTTGTAGCCTAGACGATTTTCTATCTGCACTTCTTTGAACAAATGACCTAACTGGTCACTTTTTGCATTGGACAAAACTTAGGTACAATACCTTAAGTCCTGTTCCTTAGATTCCCCACTTAAGATTGAGTTATGTGGCTACTTAATTAAAATATACACTTCAATCCCATGAGAAAAAATCCATATGATAGAATCTTAAAAGTGAAACCTAAGGAATAGTATCTAAATACTGTACTTAAGTCTTGCCCTTCTGCATTAATGAAGAGGATGTAATCCATTATTTAAAAGATTATCACAAACCATCACTTTTGAATTCTATCCCATATTATGCACAAGCCAGTAGCCAGCCTGAGTCCACTCATAAAATAAAGAAAGAATAATACAAGCAAAGTCATCCCTAACAATCCCTTGAACTGAGGGCAACTTATTGTTAGAAGTCATGTGGGCTTATCGAACTTCAAAACATATTACTACACCTTATTCTTTAGTACATGGCCATGATGTAATTCTTCTCGCTGAAGTTAAATTAGATTCCCAGCTGTTCTTGTGCTTTTCTTGGGAGCTAGAAATATTTTTTTTTGGGCGAAAATACCATTTTTGTCTCTATATTTTTTTAGCAGTTAATTTGGTCATTCTTATATTCAACTTTTAGTCAATTTGATTCATACCGTTAATTTACTAACGAAAATTGATAGCAAGTTGAAAATAATATAGATCAAATTGATTGCTACCAAAATGTAAAAACCAAATTGACAATAACCTAAAAATGATATTCCCCACTGTATTGGTTGTCTCCCTAGGCTTTTTCTTTGTTTTGATGGGCTAATAGTCTCATTCACTACATCGGTCACTTATGCCTGCGTGGGCTGGAGATTTCATAAGCCAAATCATCACTAAAACTCACGTGCATTTCATGCAGGGAATTGAATTCCATGTTTACCGCCAACAATTCACCCCGATAATCTTGGGGTAAGCATGAGCCATATTGTTGGTCTTCAGGCTTTAAGGTCAATTTTCTTCGTAACCATTTGGTACAGTCCTTATCAGAGCGATCCAACTTCCACTCTAGTAACAATAATACAGTAGTCCCTCTCATATTCGAACGAGACCCACTTCTCCCATATTTGATCAATTTGTCTTGGATTTGTCTTTGAAATAATCTTATAATTTACATTTTGAAAAGACTGATTTTGCAAACCCAAATCAAAATCACCAAATCTCTATCACTAGAAGAAAACCCAATCCTTAAATCAATTAAGAGAAAACCAATCATAAAACCGAACAAAGAAGGGAACTTTCAGCCATATAAAGAGAAATTAGAGAGAGAAAGAGAAACAATAACCATTGTCTTCCTCGTCTACAACCTCATGGAGCTAGCTCACCTTTTGCTCTCATTCATAAATGTGTTTTAGTTATGGTGTAGAGTCTAGACTTGCGGTGGTAATTGGGTGGGTCATAAATGAGTTTGGAGATTAAGGCCTTGTTGGTTTATACCTCAATTATATCTCAGAATTCATATCTCAATTCTCATAACTCACAACTCATAATTCGTAACTCATTCTCATAACTCATAATTTCTCATTTTTTCTTAACTCAATTCCAAGTCCTATTTGGCACCTGATATCTCATTAGTTTTTGGTTTTAAAAAACAAAATATAACTCAGTTGGTGGGCCCTTGGTACAGTACCCATCCTCTCTAGTACTCCAGATAATTTTGTCTTTGGTTCTTTTCATCTGGGTTTTTATAGGAATTTATATTAGATCAATACCCATATGCACAATCATCACGTTGGTCTACGATTTCCTTTGAATTTGAAGTTGTTCCCTTTGCCTTGCAAATGAGAAGTACTTAAGTCAAGGGTGATCAAGTGCGAAGATGGATCCAATTTTGACGGACCAAAAAAACTAGAGTTGTAACCATAAAATAAAAAAATAAAACAACTGGAGGTCTAAACTGGAGGCAGAAACTGGAGGTGTCAACATTGATCAAGTGCAACCACGAAAAAAAAAACTAAAGGTATTCAATGTTGATGGACCCAAAGATGACAGATCAAGAGGGAAGAGAGATGGCAGCAAAGAGAGATGTAAACATAAAACCCAAACAACTTCACATCAAGAACCCAGCAACAAAGAGATCTGAATCAAAAAATAAAAGGAAGAAAGGTTCAGTTGATAATCAATTGAGATGGAGACAGATCCGGTGAAGATCAAGAGGAATGAGACTGTTTTTACTTCTACTGTTAGAGCATTCACATCCGGACTACTATATGCCAGATGTAGGGTTATTTTAGCATCAAGGCCCCAAAAGTGAGCATTACCTAGTCTTGTATCCTAAAAAAATTTACAATTGTGCTACAGTACTATCACAAATTTTTGATGGTATTGTAACACAATTGTAAACATAAAATGCACATTTTTATTCGGTCTAACTCATTTCTCTCTATCTTTACTCATCCTCTCTCTTCTTTATTTTCTCTCCGTCTCCCTCTTCTCTATCTATTGGCGTGGTGGCTTTGCTGCCATGGTTAATGGATTTCTAGATTGACAACGGTGAGATCAGTGGTGGTTTTTTTTGTGGGTTTTTCTTGGTGGTTGTTGGTGTGGGTTTCTCTCGTGGTTTTCGGCGTGGGTTTCTCTTGGTGGTTCTTGTGGTGGTTGCTTTTTTGTGGTGTTTTTTATGAGAAACTTTTGAGGTTGTTGTTGGTAGTGTTTTTGGTGGTTTTTTTAATGGGTTTTGGTGGTTGGCATGGTGGTGGCTACTGTGATTATGGTGGTGGTTGTTGGCTGGTGTTGTGGTGGGTTTGCTTGGTGGTGGCTAGGTTTTTTTCTTGGTGTCGTGGCTGGGTTTATTTGGTGTTGTGGTGGGTTGGTAGTGGTGGTGTGGGTAGTGGGGTGGATGAGGGTTTTGTAGTGGTGTGGGCAATGGTTGTAGTGGGTTTTGTTGGTGGAGGTGGTGGTTCGTTGGGCTGTGTTTGGCTTGGTGGAATAATGGCAATGGGTTGTGCTTGGTGGCAAGATAAATTATTTTAATGAGTGGAATAATAAAATAGAATATGGGATAATGGGTGTTTTGTAAAATGGTATGGTATATATGACAAAGTAGATTTTGAGATGGTAAAATGAGATTTTTTTTTTTAAATATGGGATGTGAATGCTCTTAAGATGTTTAGTAAATGAGGAGTAAAAAGGAGCAAATAGCCATTGGGGCAATAAATGCCGTATTACTTGAGTGAGACAATTCATCACATATGGGTCCGATTTAGTGTGTGTTATTACGGTATTGCCACTTAACTCAATTTCCTGAAATTCGAAAACTCCCAAAACTTGTTTTCATAACTGATCACTTATTCTCACTCTTTTGAGTAATGAGTGATGAGAATTGAAACAAAAATTAAGCCAAACAAGAGAACCACTAGAGGGTCCCATATATTTTGAGTTATGGGCGATGAAAATTGAGTTATATAGCTTAGTTTTCACCAAAACCAAACAGCCCCTAAATATTGAAGAGGGGGTTTGGTTCTTGTGCCACTCTTAAGTTTCTAATGGTAAGAAATTCCTTGAACATTTTTAACAAATGAAATTTTTTGATCTTGTTTTTCTATGTTTTTTTTTTTTGGGAGGAGAGAGACTTAAAATTAGAGCAAAAATACATATTTGTCCCACTTTTAATAGAGATGGGTTACGGTAGACAAACAGAGCTTACCTAAGGTTGGTAAAGTGAAAATTTTTAAACCATGGTTTGGTAGAGTGAATTTAGGCCAAACCACAAATAAGTTTGATGTAATTACCCCTAATTTTAATTACAATTAAATTTTACTTCATATGTGTGTATATTAGGAACATAAACATAAACCTAACCATACACATGCTTAATATTTTTGAAAAAAAAGTTAATAAATACTTACATATAAACTAAAACATCATTGTCCATGAACAATGAGTGGTACTCTAGAGTGTCTTTCTTGAGGTCATTATTGGCAAGCCTACTTTTAATATTAGTTGCACCTAGAATGGAGACATGCCTATTTGGAAATGTTAGTGAAATTAGTGTGCTATCTCAAATAATGTTAGTTTCCTTATCTAACAAGTGAATAATATGTTTTGATGCTATATATGGTTTGTTTGCAACTATTTTCATTCTAGTAATCTATGAAAATATAGAAGAGATTATATCAAGTAGTAGAAATAAAATTAATAAATTATAATCATAGAGAATTATCAAGATATAAAATAGAAAAAAGTGCATTTTGTTAACTATTCTTGTAGAATTTGTTGTTAGTCCTTAACTTCTGCAGATTCATATTTTTCCTAAGAATATTGCTATTATGACTTTTTGGATTAGACAAAGTAACTAATTTATCCTCCATTGCTTTAAAAAATTTTATGGCTAAAATTTCTTGAACGATAGGCAAAACTGGAATTGATAAATTCCCCCATTCATGGTTTGAGGTCTTTTAAGGTAAACAAAGAACACTTACTTTCCTATGTCTGCTTTAGCAGACCATAGCTCCCCTGTTCTGAGCCAACTCCATATATGAAACCAAAGAGAATATATATAGACATATACACACTATAAATGCATGCATATAACACACAACTAAGACATTATGAGAGAGAGAGAGAGAGAGAGAGAGAGAGAGAGAGAGAGAGAGAGAGAGAGAGAGAGAGAGAGAGAGAGAGAGAGAGAGAGGTGTTTCAGAGGTAAGGTTGCTCTCTATCATGTTGATTGAGAACAAAAAATACCAAAGAAGCATTCTAACATTCATTTTGGAAAAATAGTAAATTTCATTAGTGAAAACCCATACAAATATGAGGCAAGATGAAAGTTTGTATTGCATTATCACTAGTCCTAAAAACTATGAAAAACTAAAAAAAAAATACAAAAAAATGTAAAATATTGACACATAATGTTATAATCTCTAAATTGTCCTCTTAGAATTGAATAATAACCCATAGGGGTCCATTATAATGAAAAACTTCCTTTGACTTAAATTTCTTGCCTCCTCTAGGGATTAGTAAAGCCCTCCTCTTTGTTTCTCTCTTTCTATGATATGATACAAATTTTAGTACTCCTAGGAGTCCAATAATTGCTAGGAACAAAAAGATTGAGTAATTCTTCATTTCTTTTTTCTCTTCATCATGGGGATACCAACAATGCCAATTGTGCGTACCCAAAATATGGCTATTGGGCTTAACCTCTAATTAGGCTCACAATCTATTTGCATTGTGGGCTTTGGGTTTTCTACTATGGGTGATCCTTTGCTCGGCAACCTAAATACACCCCTGTTTACTCAAACCCTTCTCTTTACCTCACAGAGTTGTTCCTTTTCTTCCTCAGAGTGACTGCTCTGCTTTCTCTCAATGTTCTCTCTAGAATTGCCAACCCCCATTTTCTCATTCTCTTCTCCTATTTATAGGCTAGGATAAGTGGAGGAGCTATGATTACTCCCCTTACTAGTGCGAATGGGGGTCCAATTCTATCATCTCAAAGTGGAAGCTCCGTCGAGAAGGTGGAAGTGGCATTGGAACTGATTCTCATCTTTAGAAACCTGCTCGGCAGCGATGTTCTCAAAGGCACTACCGGGCAACCGAATGTAGGGCGTCTTTGAGTAATAACTCTCTCGACCAGGTCAGAAGTGATCAGGGGGTTCGCTTGAGGTATTCAAGCTAGCATGGTCTTATTTAAGCTCTTGGGCACAAATTAGGTCCTGAGGTGTCCGGGTCAAGGTTCACCAATGTATTACTGAGTTTTATAAAAATCAGCAACAACTACTCCTCCCAGAGTAAGGAATCTCTCCTCATAAATTTCAGTATTTAGAATAAGCGGGATCAGACCAATTTCGGCCTGAGGTGCAATCAAGACAACTTGAATAAGGATGATGTGTATGATGGTGCACACCCAACTCGATTCCATTGTATGAAGGAAAAGCAATAATGCCAGGTCAAGGGAAATAATTAGAAGGGAAAGAGCCATTAATTTCTTTTTACTTATCTTTTTGAGGAGAACGATGTCCAACAGTAAACTGGTGATTGACGATACCACTGAGATTAGGGTCTTAGCCTCGTCAATGACTTTCTTCCGACTATATGTTATTGTTTGAACATTGATAAGCTGTGAAATAACTGCCAAAAAGATTCTGGCTAGAAACCTTTGCCTGAACAATTTGCTGTAGTACGCCCTTTTTGAGACTTGATAAGAAGATGTTAATCGCTTATTCCTTAACCGGTCCTTCAGATCAACAAGTTTAGTTTTTGCTTCTTCCTCGTCCTGAAAAATCTTCTTTAACCCATATTTGATAGGGAAATACTTTGATAGTTTTGGTCTGATGTTTTAAATAATATCTTAGCCAAGTTATTTCTAATTTTAAATAATATCTTAAAAAATTTATCTCATTAATTTCACCTTTAAGTGCTCTTTTAGTTCAACAATTTCAATTAGAATTTGAACTATCTTGAACCCACTTTTAGATGCATATTTCATAATCATATTTGATTGTTATTGAAGCATATATTTCATAAAACGCACACACACTTATATACACATTAATAAACATAAATTTATGTATATGTTTATGTTTTATAGGTGCATTACATGTAAACTTTCATACTAATAAGAATCATAAATTAAATTAAAACTTTCAAGTTTCTTTTCCAAAAACTTATTAAAAAGTACTCACATATATAATATTGAAAAATGAAAAAGAACTAAGGTTACTATAAGATACACACATGTTTGTGTGTGTCATAATTAAGACCCAAGACTTCAAGTACCATCTTCAAGAATTAGAAAAAAAAAAAAAAAAAATTTATGAATGAAAAATGAATTCCTTGCAATTTCCTTTAGAATAAGGGAAGAGAATTGATGTCGTCCAATTTTGTAACAGAAATTGTAGTGTAGCTAAGGTTGTTGATCCATAGAGAAAAGGAAAATAAGAACACGTCAAAAGCACCAATAATATATGTAAAAAATATAATTGAAACTAGGACAAAGAAAGTTTGGTAAAATTCAATAATTAAAATCACTAGGGCATTAGGGTTTATCCACCAATATTGTTAATAATCCACTACCAATCCAATTTAGCATACAATCGAGTAAGTAAACACAAACTATTTGATTGGAAGAATTTTAAATAAGCTTTATTCTTTATTAATAAAACTCTCTTTGGTTGATTATATTCATCAATTTTTCCATAACTTAATCTAGAAAATAATAACTTTGCAAGAAAAACTCAAGAACATCGCATAACCTAGAGGCGATACTATGGCAAAAGTAAAATCTAACAAAATTATCATGTTTTACTAGAGAGACTATAAAACCCTATTCTAACAATAAGAAGATTCAAGAATAGAATTATGAAAGAATTAGAAATTAAATATCAATCTAATAAAACAATTATGAAAAAAGAACAACTGATTTCATTAATCAAAACATGAAAAACTTGTTTGGATTGATAAGTGGACAGCTTACAGCATTGAAGATTCACCCCTAACTCTAGCTTAGGTTCTTAAGCTTCCATAGAAAAAACTCTCAAAATTGATGAAGAATAAGTATTTGTTTAAAGTCATGTCTTTGTCAATAGTAGTGTATACTGTTATGCAGTGTTGGGCAGTTCCTGGTTGTTTTAAGATAGATTTTATTTTTTTAATAGATTGTGAGATTTTTTTTAAGGATAGTTTGGGAATGTGAGCTCTGTGCAAGTATCCACATTGAAAAATTCGTATTTCACTTAGTTCTTTGATCAGGTTTGATTTTTTTTTTTTTTTTTGGGTACCAGAGAAGATAGAGAATAGTACATATTCTATAGAACAAAACAGCATGGTCACCCTTAATTAGTTCTGAGGTTTGGTGGTGCATCAGAGAGTTGCATCAATAGCAAGGAAGTACGAGGTTTAAACTCTAGAGAATCACAGGGTTCACCCAGGCTAAATCGGTACATCAAAAGCACTTAATCCCTAAAAAATACTTTTTGTATCCTTGAAAAATACTAGTGTTTTGAGAAAGAATGACAATGATTGATACACACATATAAATTTTTTTTTGGCACATTGAAACAAAGGAGCAAAAACAACACAAGAAGAAAAAGAGTACAAAATTAGTGGCAGAGAAAGGCTCTCTCTTCATTGTTGCCTTGTTCCTTGAAGTCCATAGACCATAAAATAGAGACAAAAGACACCGAGATTCGAGAAGTACTATATGTTCTCTAAATTGCCCTTGACTCCCTCTCATGCCTGAATCGAGTAAGGTTGAATGAAATTAATATTAAGGGACAGATCAAACCAGATTGCTGTAGATGTCAAGGGGAAAAAAAAAAAAAAAAACTGGCCTATGGTGCATCATTGACACAGAGGCACAATTCCTCAGTCCTAATATGTCTTCTCAATTCTGCCGTCACAGGATGAGCATTCAATAAAATCCTCCAAATAAAGACGATCATTTAAGAAGGTAACTATAACCTACAAAAATGGTTCCAAAGTTCAGTGTCCTCACTCAAGCTTGTGTCTGTAAGATCAATAACAGACCTATTTGCTTGGTTTCTAAAATTCCTAGCATGCAACAGCTAGTATACTTTTTCCACTATAGTTATGATAGCTAAATAACAAACCCAATGGGAAGAATATGAGAAAAAATTAATTCTAGATGTAATACAACAACGATGGCAAGTAAAACAGGAGGGCTTACCAATCTTAGCAGGCTACCTTCTACAACTTTCAACCTTGTCAACACAGTTGCTTGCCTTCTCAAGTCTGATTACTGTAAAGATGAATATGCCTCAGATGATATGGTTAGTAATATATAATCAAGTTTGTTGTATGGTCAGGTTTTTCTACCGTCTATTGCTGTTCTTTAATTTAAATTCTAGTCAAATCTCTTTGACTGGGTATAACCTAATTAAGGAATGATTTGGAGACAGGTCTTTCGGTTTGTTTCAGCTTTGCCTAGTCATGATCTGAAATGGGTACGGACAACCTTAAGCCATTAATTTGATTCGGAGTGAAAGTCTAAGAAAGGCGGAAAAACTTTCAAGTACATCAAGAGGCAAAAGCACAAAAGTCTTAGGGTAAAAACCTACATAATTAGGAATTTTAAACTGTGAATTTTACATATTTCATGTCGTAGCACCCATGTTGTTTTAAACTCGATCAAGGTCTCATCAATGCTTCTACACAAGCATAGGTGATAGGACAATGATATGAATGATGATTTCACATAGCAGAACAAAAGCTACACATAGCTAAGGCCATTTAGTATTACTTACTATTCAATATTTTATTATGTCAATGTCTAACAATCGAGTAATATATAGGGCCCGTTTGACAAGAGATTTTTAGTGTTTAAGCTGTAGAAATACGTATGAGTGAAAAAATGTGTGAAAATAAGTGTTGTGGTGTTTAAACAACTGTTTTCGTTGTTTAAACACTGTTACCAAACAGGCCATATTCATTCAAAACATGTTGTGGTGACATATAAATCAAAATTAAATGATTTTAGCATAAAAGATTGTCTCTGCTAAGAGCTTTTTATTTAGTTGTTTACCACACACCGGTTTACATATAGGTACAAAAGCTTAGCTTCCTAATTATGATAGCTTAAGCAAATTACCAAAACCGCTACTGACATAGATATAGATCCTTTTCAGTTGACCCACAAATCAACTATGTACGTTTTTAGACCCCTTAAAATACAAGTTGTTTAACCTAGTTATTTAGCCAGGTGATTACTTAGATAAATTATTCAGTTCTAGGTTAACACATTCAAATCCTATCATGTAAATAATGTGAAAATATAAAGAACACATGATATGATAATCCAGGAAAACCAAACCGGTAAAAAACCTGAGGAGGATTTAACCTATCTATCCTTAAGGTAAAACAGATCTACTATGAAAGAATTGAAGTTTGTATAATAGAACTTAGACCACTAACATCCTATTGTTACCTCAAGTAGAAAACTTACTACCACGGCCACGTGATAGCTCCGAGTCTACGGACTACTTCTTTCCTTGATCCACTGCAACCACAAGTACTCCCACTTGTGACTTTGAGACTCCACTCAAAGGTTTCAGATCTTCTTTAAGTTCTTTATGCAGTAACTAAAGCGATCACCAAGTCTTGACATGAATCTCGATCTTAATAACCCTAGGTGTGTATGAAGATAAACACCTTTAGATCTCACAAAAGATTTAACACACAGCACATCAAAGACTTCCAAAATGTAGCTAGAGTTTTTCATTTTATACTTGGAGTAAAACATAAAACCCTACACGTTAAATGAGCTTAGGCTAAATTGGAAATTCTGCAAAAAAATAAATCTACACGAGATTCGATTGATCGAGTCTAATTTTCGATCGATCAAGCCTTGCAAATTTAGTCCAATAAATTTTGTAATCACTCGATTCCAATTTTACAAATATTCACACTTTGAGTAGCCTAAACCTAGACTCTAATGTTTTTGTAAAGTTTTTATTTACAACTATGTTTTATGTTGGCTTTATTCCATGACAAAAAGTGTTGTATTTGCTTTAATTTCTTCCTTGTATTTTGGGGGATTTTATTGTATTGGGTTTAGTATTAAGTTGGTGTAGATTTGAGAATAAAATGAAAAATCAGTGGATTTCGCAAGTGTCTCGCTAGAAACTAACCCACGAAAGAGCCACGTGAGAAGCACATGCTGGAAGCTGAAGAGTCATGCTAGCCTAGAAGATTTTGCGAGTGTCTTGCAAGAAAGGCCTTCTTGCGAGATACCTGCGAAACATTCTGCTTGAAGGATTTTTATGTGTGGCTTTCTTACCTTTCACTCATTCTATATATACTCTTATTACCCATAAATGTAAAGGAGGCCATTCAGAGAGGAAAACTCTAGATAGGTTATCAACAACACACACACCCATCTTTTAGAGAGAGAGCTACTCATTCTTAGTGAGAAATCATTGTAGCCTCTTCTCCTTCCCTCTCCCATTGTCATATCTTGAGAGGAGATTTGTACCCAAACACAACCCACACCTATTTAGAGTATAGAGAGTGTTTTTGAGCTTGGGAAGCTTTGGGGAATTGCCAAAAGAAGCCGGTGAGGCTTGATTGATGCAATCGGGCGTATTGCGAGATCTAGAAAGCTAGATAAGACACGGTTCCAACAAGCCTTGTTGGAGTAGGAGGTTGGAGGGCTTAGGTACATTGGGTAGATTAGGTTTGGAGGGTCTCTTGCTATTCGTGTATCCTAACTTATTGTCTAGTGGATCGATTTACCGCTTGGAGATCGACAGAGAGGTTTTTCGTTGAGTTCTTCGGTTTCCTGTTCAATAACACATCATCGTGTTATCTTGTGTTTGCATATCGCTTCCCTTACTCTTGTGTTTTACTTTTATTATTTGTTGTTCATATTTATGTACTAGAGTAGTATTGGTTGATTGCCTTCATTTACTCTTGTTTCTACACTTAGATAAGTTAGAGTAAAAGCAATCTAGCCGTAATTTTTAATTGGGGGTCTAAACAGTTCTTGTGTTTTTCACACATTTTCGAGTTTTCAGTTTTGATCATAGTTTGCGAACACATTACAAATGTAGTTCTAATACATTTAGTTCCTAAAGTCTTAGAACCTAACAAACTGAGTAGAACCACGAATCACATTAATATCCTACTTAAAAAAAATAAAAATTTCGGAAAAAAGCAGAATATATATAAATCGGTTGAACTCTTTTAAACAGAAAAAGAGCATTTTCTTTGGTTGACAGTTAGTAAACAACTGCATTTTCTAGCTAGACTAATCATTGTGATTGTGATCTATACATGACTTATGGGTAATCAAGAGAAAAAAGTTGATTTAGATTAAAGACAAGGAGTTCAACATTCTTCAATGGTGTCCCTTTTTGGAATAAGTGCGAATAACGAAGCTAAACAATATACTATTTAGAATTTAAAATCAAATCAAACAAAAGTACAAATATATACCAAAAGATAAAACAAATAGGAATTAATTTGGATTCATTGACTTACAAAGTATTTGAACCCAATTTCCAATTCCATCTAGATTCGTGCTAATCAGTGATCTCCTCACCACATTCGAAGTACTCATGGAGCCTTTCAATCTTGTTTGGGTGTGCTACATCATTACAGCTTCCTTCTCCCCTATGTCCAACCCCATCGAAATTGTCACAAATTTGCGTTGCTTTGTTATCTTCCGCAACCACTAACCGAATTCTCGAAATTATGATGGAGAACACCCAAGCCCTCATAAGGAATGATGCTAGTGTTGCTACTTTTATGTGTGAACTGCAGAATTTTTTTTTTTCTTAAGAGATATGATGGATAATCAATGTGCAAATATTTTCTCTACTCATACAACTGTTTATGGGTTACATAGTATCATGTTTGCATTTATTGAAAGAGAGAGTATTTTTTTTTTTTTTTTTATGTGTATCCTCAACTTAGTTTTTAAGTTTGGTTTGTGTTTTTTTTCCCCACCTCCTAAAGTTTTCCCCAAAACTGTTTTTCCAACACTTGTTTTGTGTTTCCTATTTTTATAGGGGGAGAAGCTTGTTTTTAACCTTTGTTCTTCATAGGGGGAGTTGTCTCTATTTCCTATAGAGTTGAATTGTTTTGTGTTCCCTTGATTCTCTATTTTCTCTTATCCTTTATTGCGTATGTTTACTCTTTATTGAGTTGTCTTTGTCAATATGTGACAAAAAGGGGGAGATTTAGATGAATTCTGAGAATATGTGGGAATCCTATTTGTTTTGTTTAGGGGGAGTTGAAATTGTTTTTAAAAAGGGGAGAATATAAAACCTTTTTGTTGTATCTAACTTAGGGGGAGAGTTAGTTTACTTTTGTTTTTATATTTGTGTTTCATATTGTTTATATGTCTTTCTTTCCACACATGCAGTGATGTGTTTGTTGAGTGTTTCAGGAAAGACAGGTACATTTTGATCAAGACCTTCTACCTCTTCTTGCAACTTCTAGGTTAGGAGTCTTAGATTGGGATTTGTGATGTAATTGGGCATTTTATTATATTGGATTGTTCTTGTATTTGAGCATTTTATTTTGTATGAAAGTTTTGTCACGAATTGCCAAAGGGGGAGATTGTTAGGTTCTAAAAGTTTAGAATAATTGGTAAATTGTGAACACAAACTTGTCTAGATATAGATCTTAGAGTCTATAGGTATTATTAGACAATGCTCAAGGTGATTTAGGTCAAGATTCAAGAACATACAAGCTACAGGAAGAAGATTTCATAATCTGTCTGGTTCGATCGATCGAAAGACAGGCTCGATCGATCGAAAGTCGTATCTGCAGTATTTTATTTAAGCCCAAACAGCAGTTCAAGCCTATTAAGGATTAGGGTTTCAGATCTACTTCTCCCACTATATAAAGGAAACCCTAAGCACGTTTTTATAAGACTTTTTGGAGAGAGAAGAGTGTGTCTCTTTTGTATTTAGGGTTTTGTTCCTAAAAAGCTCTCTCATATCTTCTACCGGTGTTATTACTTGAAGAATCTCAAGATCCGATATTGTAGAAGTTGTTACCTTCTCTAGTCATCAAAGGTGCTGATGATTTAAATCTTCAAGGGTGGTCTTGGAGTCACAAACAGGAGAGTTTGTGTTGCTAAACCTTTGAGTGGGATCTCAAAGTCACAAATGTGGGTGTTTGTGTTTTGCAAAGGTCAAAGAAAGGAGTCTGTGGTCTCGAAACTTGCACGTAGTTGTTTCAGTAAGTTTCTACTTGTGGGTAGCAATAGGATGTTAGTGGTCTAAGTTGCTATTGTAAAACTTCGATTCTTTCTAGTGGGTTTGCTTTTTACCTTGAGGATAGCTGTACGGTGCAAAACTGCAAGTGCACAGTATCGTAGTTTTATAGTAAAGTGATGAGAAGAGTATCGTCCTCAGGGATTGGTAACTTACTTTTGACAAATACCAAAATTATTCTAATCTTGATTTTATCTAGAGAAGTCACTAAGGTTTTAGTAATTGGAATTCAAAATAAAATCAATTTAAATAAAAGATAC